>NC_087211.1:52703378-52715878 GCF_015104395.2 Macrobrachium nipponense | reverse complement strand
GCCTATGAGAGGGTCAGAGGTCGGAAAGATAAAAAAAAAAAAAAAAAAAAAAAAACAAGTAAAGACTCTTCTCACTTCGTGGCTTCTTCCGCTGCTCCGGAATACTAATGAGGTGGAGAGGAAGGGAGAGGGGTTGTTTTTTTTTTTTTCTGGTGAGAGGGTTACTTAAGATGGTAATGAGGTTGCAGGTTGGGGGCGGTTACGGGGACCTGTATCTCGATCGCAGACGTCCAGGATGTTCCAGAAAGCGAGTTGTATATACAAGGAAATATGTGTGTATTCATATTTTCCTTTGTAAATATATAAATATATATAATATATATATATAGAATTTATAGATATATATATATTATAGATAGATAGTACAGGTAAATCTATTATCGAGAAAAAATTCCCCTTCGGTTAAGCATATATGAAAATATATTAATTCCGAGGTAGAGCGAATTAGATATTAAAGGACATTGTAGCTCGATATATGTATATGAATCACGGTAATGTGATATGACTTATATATATATATATATATATATATATATATATATATATATATATATATATATATATATATATAAAGATAAATGCCACGAAGTAAAAATAAACGAAGGAGGTGGCATTTATCTTTATTTATGGATTTATCATGTTCCTAACTTTCGTGATTCAGTTATATACATACATATATATATAATATAATATATATATATATATATATATATATATATATATATATATATATATATATATATATATGTTAACTTTCGTTGCCAAATAAATGAATAAATAAAAATTATATTTTATATATATATATATACATATATATATACCGATATATAGTATATATATATATCTATATATATATATATATATATATATATTTATAATATTAATATAATAGTACACATACATACATGTATATGTACATACCTGATATATGTAATCTATCTCTCTCTCAATATATATATATATATATATGTATAAATATATATATATATATATATATATATATATATATATATATATATATATATATATATATATATATATAGATGTTCGTAGATATAAACACATATATAGATATATGAATAGAGAGAGAGAGAGAGAGAGAGAGAGAGAGAAAGGAAGGTAAGTCGAGTCATTTGTCTTATTTCGTCTCCGTAATTGCGACTCGCGCCGGTCGGTCGGTGGTAGTCGCGGCCAGAGTCAAAATAACAGGGTCTGCTCACAAGGCGGTACTAAAACCTATCCCCGCCCCTTGTGAAACGTCATCAGTTACAAAAGGACCATATCTTTATGAAAACTATACTTACGATAACATTTTCATATAACTATTTTTGCGATGGCGTTTTTTTATATAAATTTTCCTTTTATTGCATGTTGCCGTATACTACGTTAAAGTACAAAGAATGCTCTTTCAAATGATATATAGCACATTACAATTACGATTACTTTCAAATCCATAAGCGCGCACAGAAAAAATTATCTACGCACACAAAAATGTGCAATTACTTCATCTGTCAACCTACATACATTCACGTTTCGTAGCCTAGCTGACTAAGGGATGATGATAGAAATAAACTGAAAAATGGAGTAGAAAGCTGATAAAATTTGCTATATAATGCATAAATAAAATTGATAGGTGTTCTCAGAAATTCTCGAGGATTTCTAGGTCAAAGACGGACCAAAATTTTTAATTTTATGTAAATATTTACCACATTTTTTCTTACATAATTTTTCATCTTATTACGTTTGCCACCCATACAATGTAAAAGTACAAAGAATGCCCTTTCAATTGGTATATGACACATTACAATTACAATTATTTTCAAACCCATAATCGCGCACAGAAAATATTATCTACGCACGCAAAAAAATTATAAAAAATTAAGCGTTCATGGGAGATCTGAAATCTAGCCCCGCCCCTTGTGAAACGTCATCAGATACATCCAGCCAGACTGACGAATACCTTTTTGTACTTTTTTTTTCGAAAAAATAAAATTATAATCGTTTGAGGCATGCATAATTAATACCTTTATATATACAGTTTATGTTATTTGTAAACTTATGTGTTTGGAAGTATATTTATGTGATATGAAGTGCTAATGAGAAATTTGCGGGAAATGTGTTCCATGTATCATTTTCTTCATCATTTGATTCCTTTGATACCTTATATCGTATATGATGTAATTCTTATACTTTTGATATTGTTTTCTTTTTTGTGGCCAAGTCGTGCAAATGCAACTGCCATTTTTTACACTGCACGTATCCACATTTTCTTTGTAATAATTGCATAACAATAACTATTCACAATAAGATTTGGAAAATATAATTAATCTATCATTCTAACCTTTATCAGAAAAAAAGTTGCTTTTCAAAGTGAGGTATGAACAGTGACAGAACTAAATACATTGCTTAAGAATTATTTAAAATCTTGATGAAATTATTACCAAATGAACCTGAAGGAAGAGAGAGATGAGAAGAGACGGAATGAGAGAGAGACGAGAGAGAGAGAGGCCAGAGAGAGAGAGAGAGTTGTCATGTTAAAAAGAAATGGACTTGAAGAGAATACAGCAAACCAGTATATAGGTAAGTAAATAAATAAGAAAAGAATAAACATATGAAGAAAGCTGGAGTAGCTATGTGTGTTCAAACTGGCATATTTTGTGCAATAAAACAAGGTTTGGTGACTAAATGAGAGAAAGGGTATTAAAAAAATCAAACATGTGACCTCTACAGATTTTATCATCAAGATTTTATGAAAAACACCACGCGACATGGATTATATGTATAAAAACAAAGGGTTCTTTAAGAAATTCAGTGGAGAAACACTGAAGTGTTACTCTTGTGACGTCACAGTATTAGCTCCGCCCCCACTACCGAGTTAAGCAGACCCTATATACTTTGAATGGTTATTAAAAAACATCAAGCATGTTACCTCTTTACAGGTTTTATCAGATTTTATCAAAAAAAACCATGCGATATGGATTAAATGTATAAAAACTAAAGCTTCTTTAAGTAATTCAATGGAGAAGCGCGAGTCGTGTTACTCTTCTGACGTCACAGTATTAGCTCCGCCCCAACGGCCGAGTTGAGCAGACCCTGTTATCTTGACTCTGGTCGCGGCGACTCCACAAGGACACGCCCGAAAGCTTCCGAAGTTTCGGGCGTAAAGACGACGCCGACCGGAAGGACACAGGAAATTCTGGAATCGACTCGAAGGCGGAAGTCTTCTCTATCTCTCCGTCATGACTCAGGTCATGTTTCTGGAATTATGACGAATCAGTAAAATATTACCGGACATTTTTGGTTATGGATATTGCAGTCCGTCCAGTGGGGGGTAGGGGGGGGGGGGGTGTTGGTAAGCTAGTCCCTTGGGCTCCTAGCTGCAGCGCCTTTCATTCTTTTTACTGTCCCTCCGTTTATATTATCTTTCTTCCATCATACTTCCCGCCCTCTCCTAACAGATGTTTCATAGCTCAACTGCGAGATTTCCCTCCTGTTACACTTTTCAAACCTTTTTACTGTCAATTTCCGTTTCAGAGCTGAATGACCTCATAGGTTCCAACGCTTGGCCTTTGCCCTATATTCTATATTCTACTGTATTGCAGTCAATTCACGTCTTGAAGGTATTAGAATGAGATATATATTATATATATATATATTATATTATATATATATATATATATATATATATATATAGTCAATAAATACACCTTTTAAAAGAATCAGAGGGAAATATATAGTTAACAAATTACACCTTTTAAAGGTATTAGAGTGAATTATATTGTGAACAAATTACACCTTTTGAAAGTATTAGAGTGAAATATATTGTGAACAAATGACGCCTTTTGAAAGTATTAGGGTGAAATATATTGTGAACAAATGACACCTTTTGAAAGTATTAAAGTGAAATATATTGTGAACAAATGACACCTTTTGAAAGTATTAGAGTGAAATATATTGTGAACAAATGACACCTTTTGAAAGTATTAGAGTGAAATATATTGTGAACAAATGACACGTTTTGAAAGTATTAGAGTGAAATATATAGTGAACAAATGACACCTTTTGAAAGTATTAGAGTGAAATATATTGTGAACAAATGACGCCTTTTGAAGTATTAGAGTTCAAATATATAGTGAACAAATGACACCTTTTGAAAGTATTAGAGTGAAATATATTGTGAACAAATGACACCTTTTGAAAGTATTAGGGTGAAATATATAGTGAACAAATGACACCTTTTGAAAGTATTAGAGTGAAATATATTGTGAACAAATGACGCCTTTTGAAAGTATTAGAGTGAAATATATTGTGAACAAATGACACCTTTTGAAAGTATTAGAGTGAAATATATAGTGAACAAATGACACCTTTTGAAAGTATTAGAGTGAAATATATAGTGAACAAATGACACCTTTTGAAAGTATTAGGGTGAAATATATAGTGAACAAATGACACCTTTTGAAAGTATTAGAGTGAAATATATTGTGAATAAATGACACATTTTGAAAGTATTAGAGTGAGATATATTGTAAAGAACAAATGACACCTATTGAAAGTATTAGAGTGAAATATATAGTGAACAAATGACACCTTTTGAAAGTATTAGAGTGAAGTATATTGTGAACAAATGACACCTTTTGAAAGTATTAGAGTGAAATATATAGTGAACAAATTACGCCTTTTGAAAGTATTAGAGTGAAATATATTGTGAACAAATGACACCTTTTGAAAGTATTAGGAGTGAAATATATAGTTGACAACAAATGACACCCTTTTGAAAGTATTAGAAGTTGAAATATTTGGAATTCAAAAAATTGACACCTTTTGAAAAGGTATTAGAGTGAAACCATATAGTGAACCAAATGACACCTTTTGAAACGTATTCAAGGCGAAAAATTATATAGTTAACAAATTTGACAACCCTTTGAAAGATTTACAAAGTGAAATATCTTGAACAAATGCACCATTGAAAGTATTAGAGTGAAATATAGTGAACAAATGACACCTTTTGAAGATTAGAGTGAAATTATATGAACAAAATGACACCTTTTGAAAGTATTAGAGTGATATATGAACAAATGACACCTTTTGAAAGTATTAGAGTGAAATATATAGTTAACAAATGACACCCTTTGAAAGTATTAAAGTGAAATATCTTGTGAACAAATAACACCTTTTGAAAGTATTAGAGTGAAATATATAGTCAGTAAATCACACCTTACGATCATAAGCTCATGTATACAAAAGAGTGAAATACCAATATTTAATTATTTGTTTTCGAAACTTTTTTTCACAGTAGCTTTGACGGTAGGATAATTAATGTTACCATTCAAAAACTGGACTGTTCACATTCCATGCCATTTATTTCCATAAATAAATCCTATGCGAGCTATTCATAACTTTTCAGTGTACGCGTGTATAACATAGGCATTCAGAAATTATACCACATTAGCACACACATATAGATATATAATATATATATATATATATATATATATATATATAATAATATATATATATATCATATATGTATATATACTCAGATATATGTATATATATATCTATAACTGAATCATCGATGACCTTGGGCAGTGTAACGCCCCATGGGCCGCGTGAAAGCGCTCAATCAATCACTCGTTAGCGAGAGGTCCTCTGCAATTCGCGAATAATTAACGGGTAATAGCATAAAACCCATTATTACTCCGTTGACATAATGGCGACTCAAGTACCTAGTGGTCAGTCGACTGTAATTATGTTGTAACGGGGATGGCTGGAGGAGATGAGAGAGGAGAGAGAGAGAGAGAGAGAGAGAGAGTGTCCATTCTTTTCCTTTCATATTTAAAGGCTTTCGAATTAAGGAGTTGAGTCTCTCTCTCTCTCTCTCTCTCTCTCTCTCTCTCTCTTATATTTTATTTATATATATATATATATATATATATATATATATATATATATATATATATATATATATAATATATATATATATATATATATATATGCGTGTATGTGTGTATAAATATGTGTATGAATAAAATATATATATGTATATACATTTATATATATAAATGTATATGTGTATCTAATTATATGATAAATATATATAATTATATATTGTATGTATATACATACATATATACATATATATACATACATACATACAGTATATCAAAACCCGTCTGGTCGGAGAAACAAAAACACCATTAGGTCTGTCAGTTACTTGTTGGACGGGTTGACCACAAAGAAACGCCTCTTGGCCGTCTGCAGGGAACAAAGCATGGGGCCAGCAGCCCCATCCCAAAATACGCCTTTATAAGTCACTTTGTAACGCCGCCTCACTGGAGATGCGGTATATGGGCAATATGATCCAAGACGTAGGATATCTCCGTAGGATTCATACCCAAGGGCGGAGGAAGGGCGCCCGTCCCTTCACGTCCTCCTCCCCGCTGTTTGATGACCGGCCAATTTTCTGGGATGATGAGAGAGCCCAGTGGGACCTTCCCCGTGGTGAGGGAGAGGGGCCCTTGTATTGAAGAGATGGGTTTTCTTTTCATTTTCACGGCTCTCTCTCTCTCTCTCTATGTGATATATATATATATATATTATATATATATATATATAATATATATATATATATGTACATTCCATCTATATTTGCATATATGTACGCATATACATACATACATACATGCATATGTGTGATATGTATATACATATATTTGCATATATGGATATATATATAGATATATATGTGTGTGGTATAATATATATATATATATATAATAATATATATATAAAAAATATATATAAATATATATTATGTATGACATATATATATACATATACATATATACATACATATTATATATATATATTATATTATATATATATATACCACACACATATATATCGATAATATATATTCATATATGCAAATATAGATGTATATACATATCACACATATGCATGTATGTATGTATATGCGTACATATATGCAAATATAGATGGAATGTACATACATCACACGCACATATATCTGTAATATACGTACATTTGCAGATATGATGATATATATTTTATATATATATATTATATATTAATATATTGATATATACATAATATATAATATATATAGTAATTATATAGTCATTATATAGGGTAGTACATAATATAATAATATTATATAAGATATATAATATTATATACATATATATAGTATAATTAATTATAAAATTAACAATGGTAATTTGCAAGCAGGCGAGTAACCCGAAACCATTAATTTCAGAGCCATCAGAGAGCCTTACGCAAGACAGCGTCTCACTGAATGCCTTAGGGATCTCAGCTAGGCGCACACAGAAAAACACGTACACACACACACGAGCGCGCACGCACACGCACGCATACGTACGCGCTCGCGTAATGATTTCTTGATAATAGCATTCCATCTGGTCGCTGAATAGCTACTTCGTAAATTGGAATTCCGCGAAATCTATTCATCGGTATCTCGTGGTTTCAAAAAAGTTCCTGTACATTGTTCGCTTTCGGTACATATTTTTTTTTTTTGTTTATGCGTTCTCTTTTGGGATTGCAAACATGTTTCGTACCTTTTTTTTTTTATTTTTTTTAGTTTTTAGTATTCTTTTGGATCATTTTCATTTCATAATAGCATTACTGACCCCTGCCCCCCTCCTCCCCCCTTTCCTTCAACCCTGTAACCTGTTTCCTGTCGAAATCTGTCGTGCTTGGGATTATTTATTCATTCATATTTCGTACTTTTAAGTTTTCTGCAACAGAAAACTTTTCGATGATTAGTTTGTCTGTCCGTCCGCACTTTTTCTGTCCGCCCTCAGGTCTGACAAAACTACTGCGGCTAGAAGACCGCAAATTGGGATTTCGATCACCCACACTCCAGTCATCAAACATGCCAAATTGCAGCCCTCTAGCCTCAGTAGTTTTGATTTTATTTAAGGTTAAAATTATCCATGGGTCGTCCATCTGGCAGCGTTTTCCGGAGCCATGGGACACACCCACACTCTGCCGCGTCTGGTGAGCAACTGGAGAGCTGCCGATCAATAGTGGATGGTTTTATAGAGCATTTTGTATTGTACAGACAACTCGATTGCATTATTTGCTTTTATTATGAAGTCTCCCTCCTACTTTGCGTTGTTTTATTTCAGTGTTTCTTAAACTTTTATTAAAATGACTCATGTAGCGGACCCCTTATTATGATTATTTCCCTTTTGGGTTTAAAAGTGTTTTCAGGGTATAATACATAGTACTGATATTGCTACTAAATCATTTATTAATGTTCATCAGAAATGTTTACATTTTACTTAAAATAACTTTCACAACATTATCAACTTTGCACACAAATTTTAGTTAACTTAACAGCAACGCTTCCTCCTCACATTATCCTGAGGACCCCTTGGAACATTCCGCGGACCACGCTTTAAGAACCACTGCTTTAGATGAATTCATTTGACGATGTGTTTCAACTCTTTCCAGAGTTATCCGAACCAGCGTGTCAAAAATACTCTGATTGGAACTAAGCTTTAATTAATATAAGAAGCGTTCGAGGTGAAGTCCGATTAACCTTTGTACCATAGGAAGATAATTAAAAAAATAAAAATAGATATTGTCCACGTAATAGAGGAGACAATGTCGAAACGAATATAAAATAAGATACAGTTCGCATTATTTACAACTAGAACATTTTCCTACAGAAAAAGGAAAGAGAAATATATCATGTTATATGTGGAGTCGGAACAATAGTCGATTTTGCCTCGGTTTTATTTCTTGTTGTTACGTAAAACGATACCAGAAAGACGATATAAACGGTAGGAATCCTTTTTATGTATTTAATTTAATATACATCAGACCGAAAGAACCTTCATTTTTCAAGATAGAAGACCTATGTGGGCGTCGCTTGATACATTTCTTAGCCTATATTTTAAGGAAGAATAACCGTGAGAAGTCCAAAACCACAGAAGTAGGTGGAAAATTCCGGATTTTGCTGAAAGAATATTCATTTTTCAAGATCGAAGACCTATATGGGTGTCGTCGCTCAATACATTTCTTAACCTATATTCTATGGAAGAATGACCGTGAAAAGCCCAAAACCACAGAAGTAGGTGGAAAATTCCGCATTTTGCTCTCAGAGAGGAGACAACAGTCACGGAACTGTTAAATCTGCTAAATATAATATTTAATACTGATTTTCTAACTCCCTCGTACTGTTTGCATTTGCGATGTGATGTATAAAAAATTGTTTAAAATTCGTAAGTAAGCAATACATCGAGTTAAAAAAAGGCGTTCGGTTTGTAGACTTCTTTTCTTTGCAGGCGTGACCTTCGGTACCCTTAGCTGGCAACCCCTGTTTCGATCCCTTGACTGTAACCTCCAGATTCATATTCTCTGTTTCTTCCATCTTACGTTCCCCACCCTCTCCAGACCAACAAGATTACATAGTGGCCAACTGCTTTGAAGTTTTCAAACCTACGTACTCTCAATTTCTTCTCCAGAGCTGAATGACCTCATAGGTCCCAGCGCCTGGCCTTTGGCCTAAGCTCTGATATGCCACTCCATTACATTGAAAGTGTAATCTGGGTGGAAACCAGCCAGAGAAAATGTGCATTTATGAAAAAGGAGGGAAGGAAAACATAAAAGATCAATGTGAAAAATCATTTTTAACCAAAATATTTTGCTTCAGTTTTATATATTCGTAATGGTTTGTAAATGATTTATGAACCGAGATATTTTACGATAATCTAAAACAAAATAATAAGGAAAAAGCCTCTCTCTCTCTCTCGTAGTAAGCCATCTCTTGGCTTGAGACGTACCCTGACGTGAAGTCAGATTAATCAACAGTATATCACCAAGTTTAACATACGACTAGAATTTGAGAAATATCTAGAAGTGTTCGTGGAACTATCGGTTGATAAGATTAGTGGTGAAAATAGTAGGATAGGAAAGCGTCTTCTAAGTTAGTTTAACAAGTGTAATACTGAAATCAGAACAAGATGGCAGTAAGTTCCAACTGCGGGAAAATGGTGGCGTTAATTTAGCTTGCTTGGCAGATTCGCAATACGATGAGTAGCAGGAAGGGAACTGGCATTTCTCATCTATGAAATCAGCAACAGTCCTTAACCAAAAAGATACAAAAGCATTCATAGATATATTAGAAGGATATAATCCTTCAAACTGGAACAATCTAATGAAGAAAACATCTTGAAAATAATTGAAGAAGTTCCAAATAAAATCCAAGTGGTCAAGAGACTCATAAAGAACAAAATATACATAAACCAACATATTCCGACAAGAAAATGAATAAGGTGAATCTTGTGATATCCTAATTGATGCATTAGGAAAAAAGAATGCCAAAAGCATGCAAACTGTGTAAGGTTTGGTATAGCATAGTCAATCCACAAACCTAATCAGAAAATGTGCTGCATGAAACATTCCGACCCATCCACAGTGTGCTGAGGGTAATGCAAGATTTGAGAAAAGATACAAGAATTTTTTGTTCAACATGTCTATCATGGATAGACAATGTTATTAAATCAAGATTGAATGTACAAATAGTTGAGGATGAAAGAAGAAGAGGAAGAGGAAGAAGAAGAAGAAAAAGAAGAAGAGGAAAACGGAAGAGAAGTAAACAAAAATAGAAATGACAGAAAAAAATAAGGAAAACAAAGAACAAGATAAAAGTTATGGATCAGAGATAACAATCATTGATTACTACATATGAGGCAATTAAAGCAGCATACCTACGAAGAAATAAATTACGATATGACACAGAAAAGCAAATCCCCGAAGAGGCTCTACCCAGATCTACACCAATGACGGGAAAGAGGAAAAAAATAAGACAAGAAAGACAAAATTCGCAACCTTTTGAAAAGAGGGAATTGCAGATTTGGAGAAAGATGTTACTACAAACATCCTAAGGTATGTCAAAAACTATGAAATATATGGTAAATGTGCATACTTAGATGGACTATGGGGATGATTGCAGAGATCTGCAATCCAAAAATATGTAAAAACCTAAAAGAAGGAAAAGGATGTAAGTTCGACAAAAAATGCAAATATATGCACACCCTGTAGCCATGAATCATAATCAAATAAAAAAAAATAACCAACCAAGTTCATAAAATCTCCAAAAGAAGAAAGAAACAAATAAAGAGAGAAATCAAAGAATATCAGGTAAAAGAGAAAAGCAAACCACCATGAGATATGCAGAGGTGTCAGCAAAAAAATTTCAAAGCATCAGCTCCGAAATTCTACTCAAGAGATAATAACTGTATTTTATTATGCAAGAGGATATTGCAGAACGGAGAAATTGCAGAAAATTATTCAGACACAAAATGAATAATTATGATGAAGGAAGATCAAATATTATGGAAAAGTTGGATATTTTAATGTCAGAATTTCGGAAATGAAAAAAAGAACAAACATACCAGAACAGGAAAGAGACATGGGAAAATCCTTATTACTACCAATAAATTGAATGAGAAAACACGCAAACCATCATAGTGATGAATGCGCAGGGTTTAGTTACGAGTAACTCAAAAAGAAAAATAGAGTACTTAGACGAACTAAACCCAAAATGAAAAAAGAAAATAGATATAATGAATATAAGTGAAACCTGGTATTCCCAAGACCGATGGGAAGATGATCAATAAAAGGGTTCCAAAACTTATAGATCAGATAGAAAAATAAAAAATAGGAATCCAAGGGGGAACCGCAATATATGGGAAAGACAAAAAAAAACAAGAAAAATATATGTAGAAATATAGTAACTCAGAATGTGAACTAATAGCGGTAGAATTTGAATCTGAAAAATTGATGAACATAGTATATATAGACCTCCTAATACTAAAGAGTTTTGACTTAATAATTGAAAAATTGGAGATATATGTAGAAATCACAAGGACTGGACTATTCTCCTATCTGGTGACTTCAACTTTCCGTTTCGTAGAATGGAAAGAACGAATAGGAGACTGTTGGTTGTACTTATACATATAAAAAGAGAGTAATAGTATGCAGAAGATAAGAGGCAATTTGAAAAAGCTATTAGATATGCTACTAGAATACAACATTCAACAAATAAATCACCTGCCAAGCCAAGAAAGGAAAATACTTAGACCTAGTATTTGTGAACGAGATGAATTATGTAAAAGGAAATAATAGTTTATAATGCGAGTATTTCAGATCATAATGTCATAGAATTAACAGTTCATTCCAAAGCAAGTGAAAATAGAGATAAGCAAGAAATGAAAAAGTGGGAAGGATAGGAAAATACAACTTCTACAGTAAAAATATAAAATGGTCAGAATTAATGAAGAATTAAAACAAAGATTGGGATAATATTTTTCGTAAGTGATGACATAAGGGTAAATACGGAGATATTATATAAAAAATATTGGAGAAAAATAGTGGATAAATATATACCGAAGAAGAAAAGTAAACATTCATTCATGCATACCAAGAGACAGAAGGATCTTGTT
>NC_087211.1:52693003-52695503 GCF_015104395.2 Macrobrachium nipponense | reverse complement strand
TATCCTGAAATTCATGTATCTTTAACTCGATGCGAAACACCTTTCCTCAGACTTTTTAGGTTCTTCTATTGGGCATTCCTACCCTGCCTCACCCCCTACCCAACAAGAACAACAACATAAACAACAACAAAGTAGTGTGTAGACTCACTCCCCGAGTAAGCGAAAGGTGCACGATGAATAATTAGTCACAGCACTTCCAATCAAAAGAATCCTTTATCCCCGCGTTACCAGGACACTGAATCCTTAATGTATCGTTAATGCACGACGCAGCAAAGACAAAGGGGTAATAGGTTTCTTTAATAAGCCTCTGCAGGTAGCAGCGACACGGGCGTGAGAGACTCTAAATTAGAGTTTGATGTCCTTTTTCACAGACGCGAAACACTTCATCCAAAGAACCGGGTGACAGGCGCCGTGCGTTCATATTGAACGCTCTACGACTCGTAAAACACCCTCTTGGAACTGAATAAAGCGGGCGAAGCTTTGGCTGGAGAGAGAGAGAGAGAGAGAGAGAGAGAGAGAGAGAGAGAGAGAGAGAGAGAGAGAGAGAGAGAAGAGAGAGAGAGAGAGAGAGAGATTAAAAATGTATAGATGTGTTTTTGTTCAAGAAAACTCGAGAAAAGTCTAAAAGTAAAACAAATATATAATTAAGATTAGGGATGATAAAAAGCAAGGGAGAGAAGAGAGAGAGGAGAAGAGAAGAGATAAAGAGGCGAGATTTATAAGATTTGTTTTGAAGAATGAAGATCTAAAAGCATTATATAATTAAGATTAGATGATAAAGACAGAGAGAAGAGAGAGAGAGAGAGAAAGAGGAGAGAGAAGAGAAGGCTTTTTTTGTTTTTTTTTCCCTTATTATTTTGTTTTAGATTATCGTAAAATATTCTCGGTTTTCATAAATCATTTATAAACCATTACGAATATATAAAACTGAAGCAAAATATTTTGGTTAAAAATGATTTTTGTTCACAATTGGGAATTCTTTTCTAATGTTTTCCTTCCCTCCTTTTTCATAAATGCACATTTTCTCTGGCTGGTTTCCACCCAGATTACACTTTCAATGTAATGGAGTGGCATATTAGAGCTTAGGCCAAAGGCCAGGCGCTGGGACCTATGAGGTCATTCAGCTCTGGAGAAGAAATTGAGAGTACGTAGGTTTGAAAACTTCAAAGCAGTTGCACTATGAATCATTGGTCAGGAGAGGGTGGGAAGTAAGATGGAAGAAAGAGAATATGAATGGAGGTACAGTCAAGGGAACGAAAGGGGTTGCAGCTAAGGGCCGAAGGCACGCTGCAAAGAGCCTTACGTGAAGTCTACAACCGAAGCCTTTTTAACTCGATATATTGCTTACTTACGAATTTTAAATCATTTTTATACATCACATCGCAAATGCAAACAGTACGAGGGAGTTAGAAAATCAGTATTAAATATTATATTTAGCAGATTTAACAGTTCCGTGACTGTTGCCTCCTCTCTAAGAGCAAAATCCGGAATTTTCCACCTACTTCTGTGGTTTTGGGCTTCTCGCGGTCATTCTTCCTTAGAATATAGGTTAAGAAATGTATTGAGCGACGACACTCATATAGGTCTTCGATCTTGAGAAATGAATATTCTTTCAGCAAAATCCGGAATTTTCCACCTACTTCTGTGGTTTTGGACTTCTCACGGTTATTCTTCCTTAGAATATAGGCTAAGAAATGTATCAAGCGACGCCCACATAGGTCTTCTATCTTGAAAAATGAAGATTCTTTCGGTCTGATGTATAAATTAAACTACATAAAAAGGATTCCTACCTTTATATCGTCTTCTGGTATCGTTTTACGTAACAACAAATAAAACCAGGCAAAATCGACTATTGTTCCGACTTCACATATAACATGATATATTTCTCGTTCCTTTTTCAGTAGGAAAATGTTCTAGTTGTAAATAATGCGAACTGTATCTTCTTATTTTATATTCGTTTCGACATTGTCTCCTCTATTACGAGGACAATATCTATTTTTATTTTTTTAATTATCTTCCTATGGTACAAAGGTTAATCGGACTTCACCTCGAACGCTTCTTATATTAATTAAAGCTTAGTTCCAATCAGAGTATTTTTGATACGCTGGTTCGGATAACTCTGGAAAGAGTTGAAACACATCGTCAGATGAATTCATCTAAAGCAGTGGTTCTTAAAGCGTGGTCCGCGGAATGTTCCAAGGGGTCCTCAGGATAATGTGAGGAGGAAGCGTTGCTGTTAGGTTAACTAAAATTTGTGTGCAAAGTTGATAATGTTGTGAAAGTTATTTTAAGTAAAATGTAAACATTTCTGCTGAACATAAGCCATTAATAAATGATTTAGTAGCAATATCAGTACTATGTATTATACCCTGAAAACACTTTTAAACCCAAAAGGGAAATAATCATAATAAGGGGTCCGCTACATGAGTCATTTTAATAAAAGTTTAAGAAACACTGATATAAAACAACGCAAAGTAGGAGGGAGACTTCACAAAAAAAG
>NC_087211.1:52673003-52688003 GCF_015104395.2 Macrobrachium nipponense | reverse complement strand
GAAATTTTAACATATAACTATTTTAATGAGGATGTCCAGCATAACGGAAACTAATTACGTAACAAAATTCAGGTCGCGAAAAACTGAATTCACGATTATTACCCAAATCTAAATTATGAATGGATAAGTTGAATGGAATATTTAATAAAATGATATAACAGACCAGAAATTTTCAGCTAAAATTTATCTTAAATCATTTCAAGAAAATCCGTTTCCAAATGTTTATGTATATTGATATTATCTGAAAATGCTGAGATTACACGTATGTAACCATTATTATTATTATTATTATTATTATTATTATTATTATTATTATTATTATTATTATTATTATTATTATTATTATTGAATATATGGTCAAAATTTATTTTGAACAGAATTCTCTCAATTCTCCTAATAACTTGAGAGAATTCTGTACAAAATAAATTATGCAAATTCTGCCATTATATTCAATAAAACGTGTTTGAAAGGTCTTTTTCCAGCATATTATTATTATTTATTATTATTATTATTATTATTATTATTATTTATTATTATTATTATTATTATTATTATATTTTAATTATTCAGATTCCCGCAGCTACTAGGCAAGGTTACTTATCTAGACTAGGTTGGGTTACGGACAGGTTGTCTTTTTAATTGTTAAGACTGAGCCAAATGACTTATCAAGACCCACAGAGCATGGCTGGGCACCTTGGTAACTGGTTAATATCGAGCACGCCTTATGCCAACCCCGGGCCATATTCAAAGGCAGCCCAATAAGGTTGGAAAGTGTTCATTAAGGAGCTGAATGACAGGTGTGATGTCCTGAACTCGCACTGAACACCCAAGAGATTACACAGGTCGACAGATATCAACTGACCTTTACATATTGATGGTCCAATCAGCTTTCCTGTCATGTAAACTCTCTCTCTCTCTCTCTCTCTCTCGCTCTTCTCTCTCTCTCTCTCTCTATATATATATATATATATATATATATATATATATATATATATTTATATATATATATATATATATATATATATTATATAATATATAATATATATATATATATATATATATATATATATATATATATATATATATATATATATATATATTATATATATAAAGAGGTGAAAGAGGGGGGAATGGCTAATAATATGTTTAAAGTGTTTTATATAATAATAAAGTCACATAGCTCTGCTCGCCTAGAGACAAGGGGTGGTACACTGCAAAGTTCACATGGGAGAGAAGGGTATTTGCTGAACAAGCAACTTGTCTCAGAGGTCGTTCCCCGTTTGCGAGGCATGTGCATTCGTTTGTACGCGTATTACAAGCCTACTGGTTGCAGGGTACTTGTGGAAGACGCATTCTTTGTGCAAAGGAGAGAACAACGCGGTTTGCTCGAAGTGTCGGGAGAAAACGCCCATTGAAAAGGTAAGACACGTTCTATAAAAACTTAGAAAATCTGTTACCTTTTGGAAAAGAGAGAGAAGTGTGGAAATATTCTCTTTACGTAAATACTTTGAAAAGAGTGACGTGGGGTGTCTATATAACTATTATCTTTATTACAGATGGGTCCGATGCCATGGTTGATTAGGAATGGGATTCTCTAACTGATAACTGACAAATACTAGACAATGTGACTTGTTTGGGGTTTGAGAGTGTAACCTTAGTCCGGAAGGTAGAATGTTATCTTATTGGTTTTCTTTATGGGCAGATTTGGGTATTTATGCCATTATGACTTGTTAATCATTTTGTTCTTTGTTATAACCAATTGCTTTGGGAAATAAATGATATTTTTTTATATTTACGCAGTCTTAATAAGCCTCGTGACATCTTACAGACAGGGCACCGTTGGCAACAGGTAAGAGTTCCCAGTTTGTGTAGTTTAGGGAATAAAGGGGGCGTAATAGTGGTGGCCGCGGTAAAGGCTTTTTATATATTTTTCAAGCTGTAGGTACGCTCCGAAGGGCTGGTGACCAGTTAGAAATAGGGGGTTTCGGTTTTTATTTTGATAGGAGAAGGGGTTATTAATCATGTCACAGGCAACTCAGGTCATTACTGCTGATTCGACAGAGAGAAGCTGTTCCTCAGACAGTCTTCCTCTCCCAAGCCAAGTCAGTTGATTTCTTGAGATTACGGAATAAAGGTGTTTAAAAAGAGAGAAAAAGGGGGGGGAGAAAAGTTTAGTTTTGTTTTCGACATATTAAAGTGTTTTCGCAGTCCGCGCATGTTTGCGGTGTATGTGAATTCGGTTTACGGTCATATGAAGACGTAAGTGTATTTTCGAGTTTTTTTTTTTCTTTCTTATTTTTTTTTCCTCTTTTTGTTTTGTGGATTTTCATTAACTTTTTGTTCTTGTTCATGTTCCTTGTGTTTGTGTGTGGCGAACTTGCCTGAGTGGGATTTTTGCGGCAAGTTGGGCCAGAGAGAGAGAGAGAGAGAGAGAGAGAGAGAGAGAGAGAGAGGGAGAGAGAGAGAGAGAGGCGAGTTAACTCGGAAACACCTTGCGTTCTTTCTTTTCCTATCCCTTTCTTGTTATTATTATTTTTTTTTTATTGTCATTTTCGTGGGGTTGATTTTGTGATTGGGGACGGGGCACGCTTACCTTTTGTTATCTGTTGTTGGGAAAAAAATTTTTTTCTTGATTGGGTTTAGTGTATATAAGTACATTGATGTTATTGAGATCGGGGAACATCCTTGGGAAACAAGATAAAATGGCAGATACTAAACCGACGACGCTACTACATCACGTGACGAACATTTCTGCGGCGGTCAGCCCGTTCAAAGGGATCGTGGATGGCGCTATGTCACAACCTGTGAATATTTTCATAGAAGGAGTTAATAACTATTTAGCGGGAAAAAATATATATAGACGATGTAGAGGCATTCAGAGAGGCGAAAGCTTTGCTAGATTTCAATAAGGGAGACCTCAGTCATAGGTCAAGGAGTTTCCAATTTACAAAATGTCGTACCTGGACAGACTTGCAAGCATTTTTGAAAACAGCATATGGCTCAAAGGAACACGGAGATATGGTGAGAGACCTTCGAGGTCTTTATAAACTACGGAAGGCACTAATAGCCTTGTAGAAACATAGTTCAAAGCTGTTTGACGCAGTGGCAGATTGGGTAGGAAAATTGAAAACATCTAAATGGATTTACAGGGGATAATCTCCCTAAACTAATGTTCATTAAAACTGATCTATTTTTCCCTGCTCTTACACGAGGTACCCGATGCAATAGTGGATAGCTTTGATGAAAAGGTTGAGCCTACCTCAGACGAAGAATTACTTTATACCCAAATAGATAAACACAGGTCTAAATGTCCCACCGTAGATAGCACAATTTTTAACGGGACAGGCCCGCCGAGGGATAGAGTACAGAGAGACACGGAACTCTCTTCTCATCGTCTGTGTGAAAAGTTGAGTATAACAAAAGATCATTCGATCAAAAGCAACAGCAGTGCGTTGTTTTCAAACTGCAATAAACCAGGACATCCAAAGAAATTGTGTAGGGTTAAATATTGCGGAATGTGTAAAAGTACTGAGCATTATTGGCAGTCTTGTCCGTCTCAGATACGGAGAGATGCGAGGCCTGCACCGCAAGGTTCTGGTAATTATAATGAAGAACTTCCCAGGCGGGTCAAACCAGAGGGCAAAGGGATCGGCGAAATTTTTGGAAGCCCGATCAACAAAAAGGGTACAGGTGATTGGTACATGCCATTGTGGTCTCGTGGGGACACCCCAGAGCCCAAGCCCATAGTCTATGGAACAGTAGGGGATGTGGATATCCCGGTTTTCATAGACACCGGGGCGGGGCATCAATAAATCTAATGGACTATAATTTGTATCAATCCATGTTTCCTCCAAATTACCCTTTGCAGCCCTCTACGGAGACTGGTGTGTGATGTGCAAGCCCATTGATAAACACCCTGGGTTGTGTACAAATAAGGTTTGCTCTCCGTGACAGAGTGTTAACAGAACCTTTTTTGGTAATAAAAGGAATTGCCTTAGGTAATAAAAATCTTGTTGGGTCATCCTGCTTGTAGAAGACACGATTTCGATCCATGCGGGTGCTAATGGGATAACAATCGGGAAAATGAATTACCTCATACCATATGAGGACGTGAATAGAATGGAGGACATGGAGGTTATTGAAAGAGGAGAGGTGTTCGGTGGTATTAATGGCGGTGATACGAGTGTTATGGGGAAAGGTAATGTTAAAACACACGTTGGTGATCTGGGAGATGATACGGGGTTCTATCAGAGTTCATAGTGGTAACAATGATACTAACAATACTGGTGATGATACTAATATGGATGTTGTTTCTGATGCTAACAATGCTGGGGATAATACTGAGGGTGGTAATTTGTATCGGGCGGTGGCAAGGGGAGATACTAACCACAAATATAGAGGTGTTTTATTAGAAGACATTATGTTACTACCAGGTTCAAAGGTGATGGTAAAATTTAAATTGAAGGAAATGAGAAACCCACAAATGTGTGTTATTGAAAACAGTGAAAAGCTCAGGGGAGTTGTTAGCACGGCATCGGTGAACAGTGTATCAAGAATGGGGTTACGTGGGTGGAGCTATTAAACTGTAATGATACAGTTAGGAGATACCAGAAAAATACATATATAGTAGACTTCCATGATTGGAACTGCGATAGTGGTTCTGTGGCTATCGTAGAGGGGAAACCTGAGTTTTCGGAGGCAGAAATACAATCAAGGAAACAAACATTTAGAACATTTTGGCTAATGCGGATTATAGCGAACACGTTGAAGCGATAAGCGGGCTCTTGGCGGAATTTGGGGATACGGTAGCCTTGCAAGGTGATAAATTGGGTTGACTAATGTGTTAGAGCATAAGGTAAATTTGGAGAGCAACACAAAAACCTATTTATATTCCTGCATATCGCATACCTTTCAAAATCAGAGAACAGGTAGAGAAAGAAGTTAATAGATGGGAAGAGAAGGAATCATTAGACCCAGTGTGTCTCCTTACAACTTTCCCTTGTTAGCGGTACCTAAGAAGACGGTTCGGTCCGTGTATGCGTCGATTTTAGACGTTTAAAGATGAAAAACGATCCCTGACCGCTACCCAGTTGCGTGCATACCAGATCTTTTGTCGAAATTGGGGGACATAATATTTATAGCCTCAATTATTTGGCGCAAGGTTTCTTACAGGTCCCCTCTCAGCGAGAGTAGCAAGGAATGTACCGCCTTTTCAGTGCCCAAGGGACACTATGAATTTACGCGAATGCCTTTCGGTTTTATCGGGCAGTCCGATGACTTTTACCAGGTTGGTGAACAGAGTTTTGCACGGGTTACTGGCAAAAATGTTTTTGTGTATATGGATGACATCCTGATCGCAACGGACACGATCGCGCAACACCTGGAAGTGCTTACAGAAGTACTTAGGAGGCTTAGATTAGCGGGGTTGAAAATCAAGTTAGCCAAGTGTTCGTTCTTGAAAAAGCAGATCACATATTCTAGGTCACGTCATATCTAAGGAAGGGGTTAGAGTAAATGACGATAAAGTCAAAGCAATAGCGAATTTTCGCATCCCCAGATCAAAGAAAGAGATTAAGTCATTTCCTGGGTATCGCGGTTTTCTTCAGGAGGTTCGTAAAAGGGTTTTCTAACATAGCAGCTCCCCTAACTGATGTGTTGCGGGAAGACGTTCAATTTCAATGGAAGGAATCCCAGGCGGAGAGTTTTCAAAAGCTAAAGATGCGCTAATGAATCCCCCGGTTTTGAAGTTTCCAGATTTTAAGGAACCTTTTTACATTAGTGACTGATGCAAGCCAGGAAGGCATAGGTGCATGCCTTATGCAAAAGTTTGATGGGAAATTTCATCCTATAGCTTTTTATAGCAGGAAGTTCAGGACAAAAGGCAGTAACGAGAAGTCCATGGCCACCATAGATAAGGAAGCCTTTGCAATAGTGTCGAGCTTAGTTCATTTTAAAATGTACTGATGGGTATAAAGTAGAAGTCCTTACAGACCACAAACCGTTACTCGATCTTTTAATAAACCCGATTTGTCTCCCAAAAGAGCTCGATGGTTTCTAACTATCAGAGATTTTGATGCAAAGCTCAAATATATAGAGGGCAAATTTAATGTTTGTCGCGGACGCTCTGAGCAGGAGTTTTCATGACGCGAAGGTTTCCAAGTCGCGCAGGTCACTAACGAAGCCATACAATGGGTATATACCCCTCATAGAGCTAAGGCAAGATGAAGACGAGGTCTTAGCAGATGCGAAAGCATTTCTGAGAGAATTAGTCAAGAAACGTTATAGCTTGCCTTTTTCGGGTTTGGAGTTAGAAGGAAATCTGTTTGGTTAGGAAAATTAAATATAAGTTGAGAACCAGTGAAAGTAAAGGAGATACGACACAGATCGTAATTCCGAAAGTCATAATTCCAGTGGTTTTAGATATAGTTCATTGCAGGTTCGGTAGTCCTCACTTGGGAATAGAAAAAACTTATGATGAGGTTCGGGCTAAATACATTTGGAAAAATATGGGTAAAGATGTGGAAAATTTCGTAAGGAATTGTGCGGTGTGCAACGCATGTAGGCCTGCTAGGGACAACGTCATGCAAATTAGGATCGTATCCTATACCAAGTAAACCTTTTCAGAGAATACATTATGGACGTCTTAGGGAAGTTTTGTGAGTCTAGATACGCGAACAAGTACTTGCTAGTGATAATAGATGAACTTACAAGGATAGTAGAAATTTTCCCACTTAAGCATAAAAACGGCCGAAGAAGTAGCCATAGCATTTTTCAATGGTATCGTTTGCAGATACGGTTCACCCGAAGTTCTATTAACCGACAAATGGGAGGGAATTTGTGAACAAAACCTTGGAGTGTTTAGCTGAATTCATGGGAATACAGAAAGTAACAATTATTCCAAACAGACCCGAGGCTAATGGGTTGTGCGAACGAGCGAACAGGAAAGTGCTCGAAGCGCTCAGAAAAACGGTAGGTGGTAATGATAGAAATTGGGACAGATATATTAACGTTGTTAGACATAGCATTAACACCATGGTTAGCGATTCAATTAAAATGTCCCCTTTTGAAGCTTTGTTTGGTTATCCAGCGCGAGGCACATTTGATTTGTTAACTACGCCTCACCAGGGGGAGGATACAGTTGAAGCGCTGATATCCACAGCGAGAGAGAGACACATGTCTTTAGCCGTAATCTCGTGTCCACAACCAGAGATATGGTTCAAAAGAGTATTAGTAAATCATCTGATCCCAAGATCAATGTCGGTGATAAGGTATTTTTAAAACTTAACGTGAGAAATGAGTTAAATTACAAACTAGGCCCGAAGTTTGAAGGTCCTTTTAAGTCATTGAAGAGAAAATTGGAAATAGGTTTGTAGTTTTAAATGAACGAACAGGTCAGTCGAAGCTAACACATACCTCGAAATTGAAAAGAATTGGTTGTGGCAATTAATATATGATCGCGCAATTGCATTCATTTTTTCTTTTTTTTCTTGTTATCTGTTTTTGTAATATGATGACAGAATGGCTTCGTAATTTTTTTTCCCCTTCTCCTTTGTTTCCTTCGAATGTTTTTCTCTCTTATTGTATGTAAGTCTGCGGCGTTTTTGGCGTAAGATTTCGGGGTTAATATTTTTCGGCAAATGTTTGCTTTAGCTGAGAAACGGGATGGTTTTTTTTTTAGCGTGGGGTCAGTAATTAAATAGAGGAATTATTTATGTCACCTGATTGGTGTTATTATTAAGATGATGGTTTATGTATAATGAGATGGTTCTGGGGGGCGTGCTTACGAAGATCAGTACTAAACATTTTTTTTTTGAGAATCATGAGTTTCTAGCGTCGCGAGTCTGATTATGCTGCAATGCTAAGCACCTGACGTGTTCATAGGAGTGTTGGGTTTCTTTTTTGCTGAAGTTGCTGTAAGGAGTCCGGTTGCGAACCTTCCCTTTGGAATTGATGACTCGGGATTTGCACGGTTTTCGGAGATGCCGATTATGACATTTCACGAGAACGTGTCATATAAGGGGATTTTTTTTTCTTGTCGATAGGGTTGCTGCGCTAGCAGATTCTGTAACGGTACACATTCCTTTTTGGGAAAAGATGTTGAATTATATATGTTTTTTTTTTCTTTCTTAACGTCGTCCGAGATGATTAAACAACTGATGGTTTTCTTTTTCTTTTCTCTTATGTGCGCTGTGTAATGGGGAGGGGAAAGTTCACTTACTATTGTTGTATTATCTTATTTTTATTTATT
Organism: Macrobrachium nipponense; assembly: GCF_015104395.2. NCBI lineage: Eukaryota > Metazoa > Arthropoda > Malacostraca > Decapoda > Palaemonidae > Macrobrachium > Macrobrachium nipponense. The sequence continues at coordinate 52,679,755 of NC_087211.1, read as the reverse complement.
TATTTATTTATTTTTTTCTCTCTTCTTTTTTCTTTCTTACGAGAGATGTTGCAATGAGGGTTGAAACTAAATAGCATTTATCTATTAGATAGAAGAATAATTTAAGTTTGTCAGGGTATGTGGGTTGGATAGAAGGGGTGTTCGGCATTATATTTTATGGAGGCTAGTTATATAAACCATAAAGGGGTTTTTACTGTTAGACTTTATGAGTTCTCTTTTGATGGTGTGTTTGTCAGATATGGGATTATTTGTGAGAATTCAGTAGGTAAAGATTATTTGGTTTAGCGAGGAATTTTTCTTTTTCTAATATTTGATTAGTAGATTGAATATATTAATTAGTGACGAATTTGTGGGGTAAACAAGACTTTAGTTATTTTATGACCATGTAGAACCTTTTCAAATACGGACACACAATGACTTTGGAGAATTCCCAACTCTACGCGAGGATGCCAAGGGAGACGACTTCGTTCTACAGTACCAGAGATTGAGTCAAGTCTACACACGAAGGGCATTTTGTGGACTGCCTTGGCAAAGGATGAGATGTCTTCGATATAATTTCTGGGATAAACCAGGAGTCTACAGTCTTCGATGAGGCGGGTGCGAGTAGCACTTGCATAGAATAACGGGGTGGTGACCACGTTTACTTCAGTAGAAAACGTCGAATCTACAGTTTAGCGACGGGAGGGTGTTGGATACACTCACGAGGTCGCAGACGCTGAATAATGGGCGCGTGCTGAGTTGTTCGAGTTGGGTTACGTACTCGACCTGCGTCTACAACAATTCGCTCATTCTACAGGGATCTCAGCTGTTTGACAGTTCCTGCAGGATTCTTACGACTTCTTCATGGTACTTAGTCGGCGTGTCTACAACTCGTCGATAAAGGTGTTTCACCGACACCTACACGGAAGCCATAAGGCGGTTCGAATCCCGCCTACAGTGGAATCCATTACTGTCCCCGCCACTCGAAGATAGTAGTGAAGATGAACCTTTTTTTTTCGATGACCGCTATAACTATACCAATAGTAATGATCATGTTAGGCGCTATACTGATCGCCATTTGTGTACTTGGAGTCCTTAAACTTTATGCATTCGACGAAGCACAATGCTCCGGCAACGGAGGTGGCTCTAAGTCATGTGGTACATTGATACATTGGGCATTAGTTGCCGATATGGTGTGAGACGGGAGAGTATATTTTCTTTTTTGAACCAGCCTCTGGTTTTATATATATTGTAAGACGCTTGTGTGTCTAGAGCTAGGCGGGTGCTAGCATGGGGGGTAAGCCGAGCTCCTATAAAAGAGGTGAAAGAGGGGGAATGGCTAATAATATGTTTAAAGTGTTTTATATAATAATAAAGTCACATAGCTCTGCTTGCCTAGAGACAAGGGGTGGTACACTGCAAAGTTCACATGGGAGAGAAGGGTATTTGCTGAACAAGCAACTTGTCTCAGAGGTCGTTCCCCGTTTGCGAGGCATGTGCATTCGTTTGTACGCGTATTACAGGCCTACTGTTCAGGGTACTTGTGGAAGACGCATTCTTTGTGCAAAGGAGAGAACAAGCGGTTGCTCGAAGTCGGGAGAAAACGCCCATTGAAAAGGTAAGACACGTTCTATAAAAACTTAGAAAATCTGTTACCTTTTGGAAAAGAGAGAGAAGTGAAAAGGAAATATTCTCTTTACGTAAATACTTTGAAAAGAGTGACGTGGGGTGTTCTATATAACTATTATCTTTATTACAGATGGGTCGATGCCATGGTTGATAGGAATGGGATTCTCTAACTGATAACTGACAAATACTAGACAATGTGACTTGTTGGGGTTTGAGAGTGTAACCTTAGTCCGGAAGGTAGAATGTTATCTTATTGGTTTCTTTATGGGCAGATTTGGGTATTTATGCATTATGACTTGTTAATCATTTGTTCTTTGTTATAACCAATTGCTTTGGGAAATAAATGATATTTTTTTATATTTACGCAGTCTTAATAAGCCTCGTGACATCTTACAGACAGGGCACCGTTGGCAACAGGTAAGAGTTTCCCAGTTTGTGTAGTTTAGGGAATAAAGGGGGGCGTAATATATATATATATATAAATGGATGAACTGTTCAATAAATTCATATATGAATATACATACAGACACATATACTATATATATATATATATATATATATATATATATATATATATATATATATATATATATATATGTTTAACATATATTGTTGAGATGGATGGAAAGATAAAACGAAAGATGCATACATAAACATATCCGTGTATGTTCATGTGCATGTGTGTGTATGTGTAGCTATTTGGGTATGCAAAATACATTGTCAGTTGTGTTATCTAAAATTCTTTGTTAGCCATACCGAATAACTCACCCAGATATAAAAAATTGTTGATTAATAATAAACACAGCAATGAGAGAGAGAGAGAGAGAGAGAGAGAGAGAGAGAGAGAGAGAGAGAGAGAGAGAGAGAGCCGAATACAATAAAACATTAAACTTCCATTTGGTATGATATTACAAGCAGAAGTCATCCATAATTGTTATTTTTGAAAGCAATGCAAAGTTTCTTTGCACTGTTTCTGAATGATTCATACCCACTTCAAATGTTTTATTGGTAAATTAGTAATTATGTTCACAGATTAATTAATTCATATCAATTTTCAGTAGCAAATCGTCTTCCTTTTAGTTTTCTGTATAACGTATAATGCTGTATAAAACCATCAGCTATGAGCGGTAGCATTTCAGTTGCTCACCAGATGTGGTAGAGTGAGGGTGCGCCCCGCGTCTCCGGGAAGTGCTGCCAGATGCACGATCCATGGCTAACTTTAACCATAAAAAAAAAAAAACTACTGCGGTTAGAGGGCTGCAATTTGGGATGTTTGATGATTGGAGGGTGGATGATCAAAATACCAATTTGCAGCCCTCTAGCCTTAGTAGTTGTTAATATATGAGGGCGGACAGGAGAAGTGCAGATTGGAAGGACAAACAAAACTGGCGAATATATATTTCTTTTAAAGAAAACTATAAAATCAATTTCTACCAGAGTAGACAATTTTCTGACCCACTCTGTGAGACGACGGGAGACAGAACTGAATAAGAAAATATTTCCTCCAAATCGTGAAATACTGAAATGAAATAATTTTCGCTAAATCATGATCTACGGAGATGGAACTTAATATTTTTTTAACCTCAACAGACCTTGATATTTCTTGGCCACAATCCAAATCTATTTCATTTCGTTCTGAGATTGTTTTTTTTTGTTTGTTAGGATGAGTTGGCTAATCTGTTACGCAAAACATACAAACACATTATATGTATATATATATATATATATATATATATATATATATATATATATATATATATATATATATATGTGTGTGTGTGTGTGTGTGTGTGTGTGTGTGTGTGTGTGTGTGTGTGTGTGTGTGCTTAAAAAATCACTGTAGATGCACGTGACTTCATAAATAAGTGAATCCCACAGAAAATGATTGTCAGAAATCCAAGCGCTTTCGTCTTTACTCAGACATTGTCACGGAGTTAATGAAGTACAATTGGAGAGAAAGGTCTCAGGTACAAACAAGATCAAAAATACCAGATGGTTAATTGTCAAAAGGGTAAGAATTAAAAGAGATAATCCAGGATTCGGATGGAATCACACAGTCACAAACCTAACCTGATAGGGTTATTGATTTTATGTGTCTTGACTAAACCATACATTCTAAAATTACCCTATGATGAAAGGTTTTTAGATATTCCTAGAATGTTAAAGCTTTTTAACATAATGTTTTTTGTTGTTCAGCATCAATGTCAAGAGTTTAATAATAAAAAAATTCTCCTAAAGATCTTCCAGGCTGCATATATGAAATTCCTTGCAAAAAGTGTGATAAAGTCTATTACGGACAGACCGGTAAATCTCTTTCACAACGTCTCAAACAACATCAGTATTCTGTGAGAATTGGGCAAATATCGAATGCATTATTCGTACATATGAGAGAGTTAGATCATCCTATTAAACTGGGAGTCAAGCAAGAGCCTTAATCCATGTAATGACACATTTAAAAGGAATATCATTGAATCTTGTTTCTTCAAGTCAAATAATAGAAAGTTTCTAAATTTAAGTCTTAGTTTATTTAAACTTGATGCTTTCATTATAAAAAAGTTGTAGATAAATATAAGCAACAAATTTAATATATTCAGTTTTTTACATGTTTTGGACTCTGTAAAGGTACTTTGTAATTTCGGTTAGGTTTGTAACCGTGTTGATATCCGATAATCCTGGATTATCGTCTTTTAATTTTTACCCTTTTGACAATTAACCATCTGGGCAATTCTGATCTTGTTTTGTACCTGAGACCTTTCTCTCCAATTGTACTTCATTAACTCCTTGACAATGTCTGAGTAAAGACGAAAGCGCTTGGATTTCTGACTATTATTTTCCTTGTGGGATTCGCTTATATAATATATCTATATATATATATTATATATATATATATATATAGTATATATATATATATATATATATATAATATATATATTAGTTAATGATGAAAATAGCACAGAACTATGCTTGAGTTATTTACGAAACCAAATTGACTTCTCCGACAGCACTGGAACCTCAGAAGGTCATTCTTTTCCACGTGTCATTTAGAGCAAATAACAGAAACAATTGTACTTGGGAGAGAATATAACTCAGATAGGTCACCCAAAATCCCTCAATTAACGAACGAGACGGTTTCCTTCATGACAAACCGTTAATAATGCGGAGATTATTACCAAGAGTTTTTACCCGTTTCCCAAACACAGACAGGAAGACATTACTGGAAATCAAACCATCAACCAGACGTCATCAAAATCATTACTTCAGTGGTCATGAAAGGTCCCTACTCCAGTGGTCATCAAAGGTCATCACTCAATTGGTCATCAACAGTCATCATTCAAGATGACACCAAATGTCATCACTCGAGGTCATCAATGGTTATAAATCCAGAGGTCATGAAAGGTCATCACTCCAGAGGTCTCCAAATGTCATCACTTGGGATCATCAAAGGTTACCAATTAAAAATGTCATCACTCGAGGTCATCAAAGGCTATCAATCCAGAGGTCATCAAAGGTTATCAAGCCAGAGGTCACCAAAGGTCATCCCTTCAGAAGTCATAACAGGTCATCGCTCCAGAGGTCGCCAAATTTTATCACCCGAGGTCATCAAAGGTTATCAATCCAATGGCCATCAAATGTCGTCACTCCAGAAGTCATTAAGGGTCATAACTCCACAGGTCACCAAAGGTCATCCATCCAGAAGTCATCAAAGATCATCCATACTGAAGTCAACAAAGGTCATCCATCCAGAGGTCATCAAAGGTCACCAGAATTTCCATCATAAAAATCAAACGACTGGCAAACGTTGTTATTACTTATTTAAACGTCAGCCGTGAGAGAGAAGCTACCGCATGGTATTGCTTCAAGTGCTGAATAATGTAGGAAAGTTCGTACTGACAGTTGTTCGTTTAATATGAATTGAGAAGCGTTTCGTGACCTAGCACGAGAGAGAGAGAGAGAGAGAGAGAGAGAGAGAGAGAGAGAGAGAGAGAGAGAGAGAGTGATGCTGATAATGCTTGAACCCAAAACCTATGGATAGCAGACAGACTGGCCATCCAGAAAAAAGATAATAATAATAATAATAAACAAACATTCCCATCTTAAGACAGCCACGCTCCTACATTTTGGAAACAGCGAAAGACCAACCAACACCTTACCTCAGGCTAATCTTTCCCTATCGCCTCGAACAGCCTCCTACGTCCTACTTTTTACGAAATCTCTCTCTATCCTTTACGAAATCTCTCTCATCCTCCTTTTTTTGAAGGACCTTAATATTCCCATTAGACTTCAAAGTCAGGATTCCTTTGGACGCGTTACGCGACTTTGGTGCCATTAGCAGGACGGATGGGAAGGGACTGATGTAATTCGTAATTACGTCTTCTGGCGGACGAGAGGCTGGTTCGGGACTCACGAGGATTCAGTAGCAGCAATATTATTATTATTATTTTTTTTTCGGTCTATCACAGTCCTCCAATTCGACTGGATGCTAATTATATAGTGGGGGTTCCGGGTTGCATCCTGCCTCCTTAGGAGTCCATCACTTTTCTTACTATGTGCGACCTTTCTAGGATCACACTCTTCTGCATGAGACCTGGAGCTACTTCAGCCTCTAGTTTTTCCAGATTCCTTTTCCGTTATCTTAGGATCGTGCCTAGTGTTCTTATGATTATGGGAACAATTTTCATTGGCTTGTCCCATATCCTTCTTATTTCTATTTTCAGGTCTTGATACTTATCCACCGTTTCCGTCTCTTTCTCTTTAACTCTGGTGTTGTTATTATTATTATTATTATTATTATTATTATTTTATTAGCTTTATGATAAATACTATTATCATTATATTTCTAACAGAGTAAATGATACTTATATTATTATTATTATTATATTTATTATTAAATATAACAGAAAATAAAGTATATCCTCACTATTATCATTATGAATATTATTATCAATATTTCTAACAGTGATTAAATTATACTAGCATTATTACTTGTTTTGAATGTAATTAACATGAAATCATATTATTATTATTATTATTATTATTATTATTATTATTATTATTATTATTATTATTACTGAATCTAATTAACATGAAAATCATATTTTTACTATTATTATATTATTATTATTTTATTATTATTATTATTATTA
>NC_087211.1:52655503-52668003 GCF_015104395.2 Macrobrachium nipponense | reverse complement strand
TCTTCGCTAATATATTATGGCCTACCTTGTCAAAAGCTTTTGCAAAGTCTAGATAAACCACATCTGTTTCACTTTCGCTTTTCATATTTTTGTATATGTTCTCACGGTGGACTAACAGTTGGGTTTGTGTACTTTTTCCGGGTACGAAACCGTGTTGTCCTATATTAAACAAATTATTCTTTATTAAATGTTTCATAATATTTTTCTTCATTACCCTTTCATACGCTTTCATAATATGTGATGTTAGACTCACAGGCCTATAATTACTTGCCTCTAGTCTTGATCCACTTTTGAAAGTAGGGGTAATATATGCTAATTTGTGCTCATCATAAATCTTGCCTGTATCTACACTTTGTCTTAACAATATTGCAAGTGGCTTTGCGATAGAATGAAATACTTTCTTTAACAAAAAAGCAGGGACACCATCAGGCCCTGCAGCAGCTCCATTTTTAATTTCATTAATAGCCTGCACAATATCAGCTTCATTAATATCTATGTCTGCTAGATATTCACTATTTTCGTCCCTTACTTCTATATCGTTATCTTCATTATCAATTCTAGGGGTGAATTCTCTCTTGTATCATTCTGCCAATATGTTGCATATTTCCTTTTTTTCATTCGTTAATCTCCCTTCAACTCTTAGAGGGTCTATTTCTATTCTTCTTTTATTCATCTTTTTCGCATACGAGTATAATAGTTTGGGGTTTTGCTTCCAAGTCCCGTTTTTCATTTTCTTTTGATTGTATAATCTTTTGTTCTGCATTTTCTATCTTACTTTTTAGTTCTATAACTTTCCATGCATTTTTTCTTTTGCAAGACCTTTTCCTGATTTTCTGGAACAAGATCCTTCTCTCTCCTGGTATGCATGACTGATGTTTACTTTTCTTCTTCGGTATATATTTATCAACTATTTTCTCTAATATTTTATATAATACCTCAGTATTTACCCTTATATCATCACTAACGAAAATGTTATCCCAATCTTTGTTTAATTCTTCATTTATTTTTGACCATTTTATATTTTTACTGTAGAGTTTTATTTTCCATATTTTGCTTACCTCTGTTTTCACTTGCTTTGGAATGGACTGCTAATTCAATGACATTATGGTCTGAAATACTCGCATTATAAACTATTATTTTTTTTACATAATTCACCTCGTTCACAAATACTAGGACTAAAGTATTTTCCTTTCTTATTGCCAGGTGATTTATTTGTTGAATGTTGTCTTCTAGTAGCATATCTAATAGCTTTTCGAATTGCCTCTTTATCTTCTGCACTACTATTACTCTCTTTTTTATATGTATAAATACAACCACAATCTCCTATTCGTTCTTTCCAGTCTACGAAAGGAAAGTTAAAGTCTCCGGATAGGAGAATAGTCCAGTCCTTGTGATTTCTACATATATCATCCAGAGAGAGAGAGAGAGAGAGAGAGAGAGAGAGAGAAGTGAAGTGTGGGTAGGATTGGCCTTACAGTTTTATGGTCATATCTTTTTCATTTAATTAGTTACACTGCTTACACACACACACACACACACACACACACACACACACACACCATAAAAACACACACAAAATTGTCCGTCGAGTTTTTTTTAACTTAGATGGAAACGAATATCAAGCGAGAGCCGTTGGAGGCAAAAAAAGAAGAAAAAACTTATTTCGTAATCGCTAAAACCCCTCTCTTTGATTTTCCGCTTCCTTAGTTTTTTGGGGGAATCCAATAATTGAACCCTCCCCCACCCCCCCGAAAACAAACTAAGGGGGAAGACTCCTCCAGTTTATGCTCAATCCAGATCGGGAGTGAAGTGCCTTAACTATCTGGTAAGAACCGTCGTATCTTCCTTAAACGTCAGGGGGAAATGGCTCCATACATCGGAGTTCAAGACCTTCTCTCCGGTGGCGGGGAAGAGAATGGTTCCTTAGGGAAAGATGATTCTCACGATACGGAAACATTCGGGGGCAGCACCCCCTCCCCCCCAAACCCCCACCCCCAAAAGTACTTTTGCGAACGGATTTTTGTGGTTCGCGCTCTCATTATCGTTATTTGTACTGCTCTCACCGGAGATGAGTGGAGATTCGTGGAAGATAATGAGCTAGAAAGACAGCACGAGATGAGGAATTTTGCAAAGGAATCGATAGAATACGGAAGTTTTACCGCAAAACCGAGCCCTGGGACCTATGAGGTCGTTCGCCGCTGAAAGAGAAACAGAGAACAGAGAGTTTAAAGGTGTAAAAGGAGGAAAACCTCACAGTTGCACTATAATACAATTATTTCTAGGAGAAGGTGGAAAGTAAGATGGAAGAAAGAGAATATGAAAGGAGATACAGCAAAAGGAGAAGCTTTGGAGACGATTTTGATAATAAGCTTGAAATACCTGGGAAATTCAACTGTCGCAGCAAAATAAATTACTAAATAATAATAATATTAATAATGGAGAAACAAATCCACAGTTATGCCAGTGTACATATATTTCAATTTAAAACTTTAAGGAAAGTCATCCTTAAAGTTTTAAATTTAAATACATGTACACTGACATAACTGTGGATTTGTCTCTCCATTTGAAGACCCGTTCTACTATGAGAATTTTTTAATATTAATAATAATAACAATGGATATCAGCAATAGAAATAACCTTCTACCTTACACTAGGATCGAACCCAGGACTTTAAGTACGGGAAAAAGCTCTCGCCTCCTCTCATTTGAAAGACTTGTAGAAATAGGAGAGGAATTCTTACTAATTTCCTGCGCGATATTTCAAGGCTTTCAGAGCAAAGTGTCTACAGATAAATTAGGAAGCAGATGTTTTAAGACGCCTCTGGATAGCTCATTAGCTCTTGCCGCTCACCAGTCCACCCAATTTTAATGGTAACAACCCACCAGTCCACCCACCTTTAATGGGTAACAGCCCGCCAGTCCACCCACCTTTAATGGGTAACAGCCCACCAGTCCACCCACCTTTAATGGGTAACATCCGACCAGTTCAACCAGCTTTAATGGATAACAGCCCACCAGTCCACCCAGCTTTAATGGGTTAGAGCCCACCAGTTCAACCAGCTTTCATGGGTAACAGCCCACCAGTCCACCCAGCTTTAATGGGTTAGAGCCCACCAGTTCAACCAGCTTTCATGGGTAACAGCCCACCAGTCCACCCAGCTTTAATGGGTTAGAGCCCACCAGTTCAACCAGCTTTCATGGGTAACAAGCCCAACAGTCCACCCACCTATAATGAGTAACAGCCCAGCAGTCCATCCAGCTTTAATTCTACGCCAGAAATACTTGGAGGACAAGAATGCATTCACACAAACTAATAAAATAATGAAAATGTCTCCTCTAGTGTGGAAGAGGATAAAATTAATCCCGTAATTTATTAAGAATTCGAAAACGAGGCAGCTGCTTCTTCAAAACAACCCGGCGCCCCCAGAAACGTCTTTGAAGAGAAGAATGTCTATTCCAATGGGAATTGACATTCCCAGCGGAAGGATGCCACCACTCAGTATCAGCATGACTACTACCAAACTCTCTACGGGTCTCTCTTGCCAATTTTGTTAGGAGAGCGTGGAAAGTAAAACCTAAGAAAGATAATATAAACGGAGGTACAGTAAACGGAATAAAAGGGACGCTGCAAATAACCTTATATGCAGTGAAAGATTCCTGACGCCACTCATGGTATTTTCTTTGCCTGAGAGAATATGACAGGGGTTTAGCAAAAGCAATTAAAGGGGTTGCAGTAAAGGACCCCCCCCCCCCCCATACAACCCCAGATTGCAGATTTTGGTCAAGACATTTCCCCGGGGATATTTTCTACCTATAGTAGATTAAAAAAAACCGTGCATTTGACGTCTAGGCCAGTCCCTTACGACGCTCCTGATTGGCTGTTGATAAGCCAGTCGCAGGGCTGGAAACTCTCAGTCTCTCTCGAGAGTTCACATAGGCAGGATGTATGTTCCACCTCTCCTAAAAGACGTTTCCCTCAGGAGAGATGGAACATACATCCTGCCTATGTGAAATCTCTCGAGAAAGACTGAGAGTTTCCAGCCCTGCGACTGGCTTATCAACAGCCAATCAGGAGCGTCGTAAGGGACTGACTAGACACCTTACTCGTGGCGCTGCCTAAGCGTCCAACGAGAGTTTTATTGTACACTGAGAGCTCGATTTCGAGGGGTCTGAACAGTTTCAGAACATAGTAAAATAGATACATATATCTTTCGGTGCTCTCGGTATGATGCTGTACGAACCGCGGACCATAACCTGGCCTATATCGTTGCCCGACGTACGATTATGGCTAACTTTGACCGTACATTAGATAAAAACTAATGGTGCTACAGGGCTGCAATTTGGTATGTTCGATGACAGGAGGGAGGATGATCATCATGCCAATTTGCAGCCCTCTAGTCTCAGTAGTTTTTAAGATCTGAGGGCGGACGGACAGACAAAAAGTGATGACGGACAGACAAAGCCACCACAATAGTTTTCTTTTCAGAGCACTTAAAAATAAATAAAAAATAAATAAATAAAATCCACCTTGAAGCAAGATTGGTTCTGCGTAATATTTTCGGATTCATTTACCTTTGCTTAGGTTTTGACGTTTTCTCATTTTCAGTTTTACACTTTCGCTGGACGATTTCAACATTTTATTATCATTAATTGGACGACGAATTACTGATGTTGGTAATAATCACTTCATGGTTATGTGTAATTAAGGTTCATTTGTGACCATAATGTCAAATTTAGTTGATAATACTGTTGGTTGTTGCGGTCATGGAAACAGGTCAGCATTCGGATGATAAATTTACAGTTTATACATATATGTATATATTCTTAAAAAATCGCAGTAGATGCACGTGACTTCATAAATAAGCGAATACCACGGGAAAATGATATGGATTCCTGACTATCATTTTCCCGTGGTATTCGCTTATATGATATATATATATATATATATATATATATATATATATAATATATATATATATATATATATATATATATGATATATATATATATATATATATGTGTGTGTGTGTGTGTGTGTGTGTGTGTGGGTGTGTGTGTGTATACACACATTTATATAATTTACATATACCAATAGATTAAATAACCTCTTCCCGTGGGTATTTGAGTGGTAACTTTTATGTTTTTCAAGTAAGCAGTGCCGCAATTATATAATATAACATGTACTTATTTTATCCATATATATTATATATTATATATATATATATATATATATATATATATATATATATATATATATATATATATATATATTCGCCAGCAAGAGGAAAGCGGAAAGCGCTCCTCTTCCCGAACTACCAGTATTTACCAACAAATCGTTTCCCTGACGAAAGCGAGGCCGTATTCCAAACTGGTCGCAGCGTCCTACGAGGAGGAAAATGTCCACACATTGCCATCCTAAATCTCCCCCTACAAATTTATACCTTCCACGCATTTTATTACCAGTTATTTTTCAGTTAATATTCCCCTTCCGCGGAAATAACAGCGCCCGGTGAGAGCGGCGCCCCGCAAGAATGTCGACGTTGGTAAGCCAATGATCTTCGCAAAACGAACAAATGCGGCAATAATTCAAAAGGGCCTTTTTGAGCCGCAGGTATTTTGCTCTTTGTAGAACCCTCACTCGACCTCACAAAAGCTGCGGCCGTCGTATTTCGGGGATATTTGCCCCCCTCCCAAATCCCTTCGTATTAGAGGCGAGAAAGTGCGAGCGTTTATGTGCCAAGCAAAGTCTCGCCTTCTGCCTGGAGGAATGTAAGTAGGAGTGAAATTGGTTTCATTTTTATTCCTTTACTCTCTTTCATTGATTTCAGGGTCTGTGATGCTGTGGATGTCTTCGTCGTTTTACTGCGACCTTTTCCGTGTCTTTAGTTGAGTCATATCTGCTGATTCTTCAAAATAAGTCCTTTCCTGTACTGCCGGCGGCGTCTAAGTCAGAGAACTGCAGTATCGTAAATATTACGTTTTTAGTGGTGGCATATATATTTCATTTCGGATACTCGCTCCATTTTGCAAACGTATTGGGACTCTCTCTCTCTCTCTCTCTCTCTCTCTCTCTCTCTCTCTCTCTCTCTCTCTCTCATATACAAAAGAGAGTAATAGTAGTGCAGATGATAAGAGACAATTCGAAAAGCTATTAGATATGCTACTAGAATACAACATTCAACAAATAAATCACCTGCCAACAAGAAAGGAAAATACTTTAGACCTAGTATTTGTGAACGAGGTGAATTATGTTAAAGAAATAATAGTTTATAATGCGAGTATTTCAGACCATAATGTCATAGAATTAACAGTCCATTCCAAAGAAAGTGAAAACAGAGATAAGCAAGAAATGAAAAAGTGGGAAGGATATGGAAAATACAATTTCTACAGTAAGAATATAAAATGGTCAGAAGTAAATGAGGAATTAAACAAAGATTGGGGTAATATATTCTTAAGTGATGATATACAGGTATATACGGATATAGTACATAAAATATTAGAGAAAATAGTGGATAAATATATACCGAAGAAGAAAGTAAACATCAGTCATGCATATCAAGCGACAGAAAGATCTTATTCCAGAAAATCAGAAAGTGGAAGAAAGGTCCTGCAAAAGAAAAGAATGCATAGAAAGGGATGGAACTAAAAAGTAAAATAGAAAATACAGAACAAAAGATTATACAATCAAAAGAAAATGAAAAACGGGACTTGGAAGAAAAAACCCTAGTAAATATCAAGCAAAACCCCAAACTATTATACTTGTATGCGAAAAAGATGAATAAAAGAAGAATAGAAATAGGCCCTCTAAGAATTGAAGGGAGATTAACGAATGAAAAAAAGGAAATATGCAACATATTGGCAGAACGATATAAGAGAGAATTCACCCCTAGAATAGATAATGAAGATAACGATATAGAAGTAAGGGACGAAAATAGTGAATATCTAGCAGACATAGATATTAATGAAGCTGATATTGTGCAGGCTATTAATGAAATTAAAAATGGAGCTGTTGCAGGGCCTGATGGTGTGCCTGCTATTTTGCTAAAGAAAGTAGTTCATTCTATCGCAAAGACAAAGTGTAGATACAGGCAAGATTTATGATGAGCACAAATTAGCATATATTACCCCTACTTTCAAAAGTGGATCAAGACTAGAGGCAAGTAATTATAGGCCTGTGAGTCTAACATCATATATTATGAAAGTGTAAGAAAGGGTAATGAAGAAAAATATTATGAAACATTTAATAAAAAATAATTTGTTTAATATAGGACAACACGGTTTCGTACCCGGAAAAAGTACACAAACCCAACTGTTAGTCCACCGTGAGAACATATACAAAAATATGAAAAGCGGAAATGAAACATGTGGTTTGTATAGACTTTGCAAAAGCTTTTGACAAGGTAGACCATAATATATTAGCGAATAAAATTAGAAAACATAATATAGTGGATAAAGTAGGAAGATGGTTAAAAGAATTTTTACGCAACAGAAAACAGATAGTTATTGCAAACGATGAGAAATCGGATGAAGCTAAGGTAATATCCGGTGTGCCACAAGGTACGGTGTTAGCTGCATTGCTGTTTGTTATTATGATTGCAGACATAGACAGCAATGTTAAGGACTCGGTAGTGAGTAGTTTCGCCGATGACACAAGAATAAATAGAGAAATTACTTGTGATGAAGATAGGAACGCGCTTCGGAGAGACCTTAACAAAGTATATGATTGGGCAGAGGTAAATAGGATGGTATTTATCTCTGATGAATTTTAATCAATAAATTATGGAGAGAAGGAAAGCTATATGCATATAGGGGACCTAATAACGAGACAATCACTAATAAGGAAGCAGCTAAAGACCTTGGTGTGATGATGAATAAGAACATGTTATGCAATGATCAAATAGCAATTCTCTTGGCAAAATGTAAAGCAAAAATGGGAATGTTGTTACGGCACTTCAAAACAAGAAAAGCTGAACTCATGATTATGCTTTATAAAACATATGTTCGTAGTCCACTTGAATATTGCAATATGATATGGTACCCACGCTATCAAAAGGATATTGCACAAATAGAGAGTGTACAAAGGTCCTTTACAGCTAGAATAGAAGAAGTTAAGGACCTTGACTACTGGGAAAGACTACAATCCTTAAAATTATATAGTATAGAAAGAAGAGAACGCTACATGATAATTCAGGCATGGAAACAGATAGAAGGAATTGCCGAAAACATCATGGAGCTAAAAATATCAGAAAGAGCGAGTAGAGGTAGATTAATAGTGCCCAAAACTATACCAGGAAAAATAAGGAAAGCACACAGCACATTAATTCACTACGCACCAGCATCTATAATGCAGCGTCTATTCAATGCGTTGCCAGCTCATCTGAGGAATATATCAGGAGTGAGCGTAGATGTGTTTAAGAATAAGCTCGACAAATATCTAAGCTGCATCCCAGACCATCCAAGATTGGAGGATGCTAAATATACCGGAAGATGTACTAGCAACTCTCTGGTAGACATTAGAGGTGCCTCACACTGAGGGACCTGGGGCAACCCGAACAAGAAGTAAGGTCTGTAAGGTAAGGTCTCCCTCTCTTTCTCTCTCCCTCTCTCAGAAAAGAGAAGACCCAGCATCGTTCTCAAAATAGCCTTTAGTTCTTCTTCAGACGGGAATTCTAAGAAAACGAGATTCCTCCTCCTCATCAGCGTCGTCCTCTTACCGAAATTGAACCGCATTTTCATCATCCATTTCCGCTGATCGAAGGCGGACGCCCATCCGCCCAATTCTCCCGATGTTCCGTTTCCTTCGCAACAAAATGAAATGCCGCGTTCGGGCTCTCGGCTTCGCTGAGACGACAGACAGACAGACAGACAGTCACCAGGTCACTGGGATCTTGGCGAATGTGAGGTCACGGGTCACAGTATTTGAGGTTGATGTACTTTGCTTCTGTCAAGCATTGAGGTTGACGGATGCACTTTGCTTCTGCCATATTTTCAAGTATGGTGGTTCATTCCTGTGTCTTTTGAATTATGTGACGGTGGAAGATCGTTGGGGTTAAGATTATAACAACGAGGCAAAGTTTCATTCTTTTGTGCCTCAAGTATCACACACAGGCAAGTAAAGTGAAAACACCTTCATACACACGCACACACACGCACACACACACACACACACACACACATATATATATATATATATATATATATATATATATATATGTGTGTGTGTGTGTGTGTGTGTGTGTGTGTGTATTTATATATTCATATGCTTGTACAAGTAAATGACCATGAGAACATCGCCCACATCCATAGGGACACTGAAAACTCACTTTGTACCAGGCACTAGCCTTACAAAGAGCCCAGTGTCATATGAGGCATTTTGTAGTTAATACCTAAGTAATAGCATACCCACAGCAACGCATGCATTTATCGCCATTGCAACACGTGTACCCTGTCAGTGGATGACCTACCTGATCGTGAAGCGTCTATCAAACTTATAATGTTGGTGTCGTCAAGCTGACAACCTGTCAGTCAGGGATCCTTTTGAGGTATTGTGTCTCGCTGACTTTTGGGAGTCGTGTCTGGGAGCCCTAGAAGGTGGATGTATGATCCTAGGGAATCAATGAAACCATTCGAATTATAAGAAGGTGAAGAGGATTCTAGTATTCTAGAGAATATATCAGCTCATTTTCAATATATGAAAGTGCAGACTATGGAGGAATCGAAATGGTAAGAGGGATTTGTGGTTATGTGACTGATAGCAAATGACTAGTAGATTTGATATATATATATATATATAATATATATATTATATATATATTTTATATATATATATATATGTGTGTGTGTGTGTGTGTGTGTGTGTGTGTGTGTGTTCGTGCGTGCGTGTGTTTGTGAGTGTGTCAGCAATAAAATGTCAACATTCCACTGTGGTGGGGCTGACAGCCTCGTAACTGAACTTGATATAGATGCTGACAAATAAAAAAGTTATCCGGGAGGTTAACATTCCCCTATATTAAAAAATTCATTTCCTCCCGTTTGGTCTAGCACTAGCATGAGAGAGAGAGAGATATTCACGAAAAGATCACCTCTTTGTATCACCGATATCATATATCATTTTCAATGTGAGAGATAATGTGAAACATATGAGAGAGAGAGAGGGAGAGAGAGAGGAGAGAGAGAGGAGAGAGATTAATATATAGTAAGCTCACCTCTCTGTGTTACTGACATCATTTTGAATCTGAGAAATACTGCGAATTTCATCTTCTGTAATTCTCCAACTTCTAAGAGGCTGGAGAGTAGAAAGTATTGTTTCCTTGAATTGAATTCCGGATGCCGCACTGAAGAAAGGATTTGATTCCTCGAAGATTAGAGTCACCTCCTCTCTGACTTACTAATTTGCTTTATTTATTTATTTAGTATTTTTTTTATATATATATTTTTTTGCAGTCCCTCCATGTCATTGCTGCTAATATGCTTAAAAGCGGTCCATTTGGAATTTTACCGCTGGTAAATTCAATAAGGTTTATTGTTATAATTTATTTCTTATTTGCTAGTTTTGTATGATAATGAGGACAATAATGCAATAAAATCAGAGCTGCTGTTGAATGTATTACTTAAGGTTCTATGCAGCCTGCTCTGGTTCCTTCTACAGTACTTCCTCTTATATTCCCTCTCTTCCATCTTACTTTCCACCCCCTCCTAACAATTGATTCATAGTGCAACCGGGAGAATTTATGTGATTCCTATTTTTATTGATATCGTTAGAATCTCTCTCTCTCTCTCTCTCTCTCTCTCTCTCTCTTCTCTCTCTTTGACAATGACAAAAAAGCTCTCTTTCCACCGCTTTATCTCTTACTTAGTGTATTTATCGTGTTATTTGATATATATATATATATATATATATATATATATATATATATATATATATATATATATATATATATATATATATATATATATATATATATATATATATATATATATATTATATATATATATATATATATATCTACATATATATATATATATATAGAATATATATATATATATATATATATATATATAGTATATATATATAATTGAGATTTTTCTGTTTTTGATCAATATAGTATCTAATTCTTTCAGCGACTACCTAGTTTTTGCCTTCCTAGAACTGGCGGCAATTCGCGTGACAATCATTCCTATAAAATAAATAAATAGATAAATGAATAAATAAATATTTCCCAAGCTGATTCTTGCCTCACTCTTTTTAAGCAATGATGACTCCTGACTTCGTCTTCTGTCTCCCATGAAGTCTCTCTCTTTAAGTTACTCATTAAAAAAACATCCACTTGAAATCTAAGTCTAAGTTCTTCCCCCGAGAATGAGTTCGTTAACTTTATTGCTTTCTTGCGAAGGTAATGACTTTCGTTAATGATCGCCCGAGGGGGCTGGGGGGGTTGGGGGGAGGGGGCGGTAGTATGGCAGCGGGTGACTTGCGTTAAGCTGTGAGGGGAAGGTGAGGATTTAAATTTAAATGATTAGTGAATTTGCCACTTTGGTGAAGGTGACATGTATTTATATGCATTTATGTATATATATATATATATATATATATATATATATATATATATATATATATATATATATATATATATATATATATATAATATATATATATATATATATATATATATATATATATATATATATACAGTGAGAGAGAGAGAGAGAGTGAGAGAGAGAATGTATAAAGTTGTATTGCCATTACTGCCCACAAATATGCATTTCCGGATTATACTCATATTTGTCGACATTCTCCTGCAAATTACTCGAAGGAAAGAAAAAAAATCAAATAGATGATTTTCGCTCCAAAAGAGTCTTTTCTTCTCCTGTCTGTGCTCCGTAGCGGGTTAGTGCCGCCAGTACACCTCACGCTACGCACTGTAAGGCCCATAACTTTAAGGTTTTTTCTTTGCAAAGCGTGTCCCCTTGGCATCTAGCTGCAACATCTTTCGTTCATTATCCTGCACCTCCGTTCATATTCCCTATCTACTATCTGACTTTCCACTCTCTCGACCAATTGTCAATATAGCTTTCAGTGTTGAATGACCTCTTATGTTCCAGCTCTTGTCCTTTTGGCGTAACTTCCATTCCAAGTCATTGTGTGCAGACCTTTGGAACGGCTCCCCCGTAAGTGCCACTTGACGACTTTTTTTTTTTTTTACTTATGTTCTCCCAATAACCTTTCTGTTTATTTTTATACTGACCTCTCTCGTTCCCGTGCTATGTATATATCTTGTAAGTAGGGTGTGGGTTCTCTATTCTGTAGACCCTCGCGTCATGAGTGAGTGGCTTTTACGTTTCTATAATTATGGATATTCATAAAATAATAGTGATACTAATAAATGTAATAAGGTTAAAAATAATAATAATAATAATAATAATAATATGATTTCATATTAATTAGATTCAAAACTAGTAATAATGCTAATATAATTTAATCACTGTTAGAAATATTGATAA
>NC_087211.1:52628991-52655003 GCF_015104395.2 Macrobrachium nipponense | reverse complement strand
ACCTTACAGACCTTACATCTTGTTCGGTTGCCCCACGTCCCTGTGTGAGGCACCTATAATGTCTACCAGAGAGTTGCTAGTACATCTTCCGGTATATTTTGCATCCTCCAATCTTGGATGGTCTGGGATGCAGCTTAGATATTTGTCGAGCATATTCTTAAACACATCTACGCTCACTCCTGATATATTCCTCAGATGAGCTGGCAACGCATTGAACAGACGCTGCATTATCGATGCTGGTGCGTAGTGGATTAATGTCCTGTGTGTTTTCCTTATTTTTCCTAGTATAGTTTTGGGCACTATTAATCTACCTCTGCTTGCTCTTTCTGATATTTTTAGCTCCATGATGTTTTCGGCAATTCCTTCTATCTGTTTCCATGCCTGAGTTATCATGTAGCGTTCTCTTATCCTTTATAGACTATATAATTTTAAGGATTGTAGTCTTTCCCAGTAGTCAAGATCCTTAACTTCTTCTATTCTAGCTGTAAAGGACCTTTGTACACTCTCTATTTGTGCAATATCCTTTTGGTAGTGTGGTTACCATATCATATTGCAATATTCAAGTCGACTACGAACATACGTTTTATAAAGCATAATCATGTGTTCAGCTTTTCTTGTTTGGAGTACCGTAACAACATTCCCATATTTGCTTTGCATTTTGCCAATAGAATTGCTATTTGATCATTGTATAACATGTTCCTATTCAACATCACACCAAGGTCTTTAACTGCTTCCTTATTTGTGATTGTCTCGTTATTAGGTCCCCTATATGCATATAGCTTTCCTTCTCTATCTCCATAACTTATTGATTCAAATTTATCAGAGTTAAATACCATCCTATTTACCTCTGCCTATTCATATACTTTGTTAACGTCTCTTTGTCGCGAGTTCCTATCTTCATTACAAGTAATTTCTCTACTCATTCTTGTGTCATCGGCAAAACTACTCACTACCAAGTCCTTACCATTACTGTCTATGTCCGCAATCATAATAACAAACAGCAATGTAGCTAGCACTGTACCTTGTGGCACGCCGGATATTACCTTAGCTTCATCCGATTTCTTATCGTTTGCAATAACTATCTGTTTTCTGTTGTGTAAAAATACTTTTTATCCATCTTCCCACCTTGTCCACTATATTATGTTTTCTCATTTTCTTCGCTAATATATTATGGTCTACCTTGTCAAAAGCTTTTGCAAAGTCTACATAAACCACATCTGTTTCTTTTCTGTTTTTCATATTTTTATATATGTTCTCACAGTGGACTAACAGTTGGGTTTGTGCACTTTTTCCGGGGACAAAACCATGTTGTCCTATATTAAACAAATTATTTTTTATTAAATGTTTCATAATATTTTTCTTCATTACCCTTTCATACACTTTCATAATATGTGATGTTAGACTCACAGGCCTATAATTACTTGCCTCTAGTATTGATCCACTTTTGAAAGTAGGGGTAATATATGCTAATTTATGCTCATCATAAATCTTGCCTGTATCTACACTTTGCCTTAATAAAATGTAGGATAGAATGAATTACTTTCTTTAACAAAATAGCAGGGACACCATCAGGCCCAGCTGTTAATCCATTTTTGATTTCATTAATAGCCTGCACAATATCAACTTCATTAATATCTATGTCTGATAAATATTCACTATTTTTGTCCCTTACTTCTATTATTATCTTCATTATCCAATTCTAGGGGTGAATTATCTCTTATATCGTTCTGCCAATATGTTGCATATTTCCTTTTTTTCATTCATTAATCTCCCTTCAATTCTTAGAGGGCCTATTTCTATTTTCCTCTTTTATTCATCTTTTTCGCAAACGAGTATATAATAGTTTGGGGGTTTTGGCTTGATATTTTACCTCGCATTTTTTCCTTTTTTCTTCCAAGTCCCGTTTTTCATTTTCTTTTGATTGTATAATCTTTTGTTCTGTATTTTCTATCTTACCTTTTAGTTCCATCACTTTCTATGCATTCTTTTCTTTTGCAAGACCTTTTTTCCTCTTTCTGATTTTCTGGAATAAGATCCTTCTGTCGCTTGATATGCATGACTGATGTTTACTTTCTTCTTCGGTATATATTTATCCACTATTTTCTCTAATATTTTATATACTATATCCGTATTTACCTGTATATCATCACTTACGAATATGTTACCCCAATCTTTGTTTAATTAATCATTTATATTTTTACTATAGAAATTGTATTTTCCATATCCTTCCCACTTTTTCATTTCTTGCTTACCTCTGTTTTCACTTGCTTTGGAATGGACTGTTAATTCTATGACATTATGGTCTGAAATACTCGCATTATAAACTATTATTTCTTTAACATAATTCACCTCGTTCACAAATACTAGGTCTAAAGTATTTTCTTGTCTTGTTGGCAGGTGATTTATTTGTTGAATGTTGTATTCTAGTAGCATATCTAATAGCTTTTCGAATTGCCTCTTATCTTTTGCACTACTATTACTCTCTTTTTTATAAGTATAAATACAACCAAAATCTCCTATTCGTTCTTTCCAGTCTACGGAAGGAAAGTTAAAGTCTCCGGATAGGAGAATAGTCCAGTCCTTGTGATTTCTACATATATCATCCAAAGACAGGGAGAGAGAAGTGAAGTGTGGGTAGGATTGGCCTTATAGTTTTATGGTCATATCTCTTTCATTTAATTAGTTACACTGCTTACACACACACACACACACACACACACACACCATACAAACACACACAGAATTGTCCGTCGAGTTTGTTTTTAACTTACATGGAAACGAATATCAAGCGAGAGCCGTTGGAGGCAAAAAAAAAAAAAAAGAAAGAAACTGATTTCGTAATCAATAAAACCCCTTTCCTTGATTTTTCCCTCCTTCAGTTTTTTGGGGGAATCCAATAATTGAACCCTCCCCCACCCCCCCGAAAACAAACTAAGGGGGAAGATTCCTCCAGTTTATGATCAATCCAGACCGGGAGTGAAGTGCCTTAACTAACTGGTAAGAACCGTCGTATCTTCCTTAAACGTCAGGGGGAAATGGCTCCATACATCGGAGTTCAAGACCTTCTCTCCGGTGGCGGGGAAGAGAATGGTTCCTTAGGGGAAGATGATTCTCACGATACGGAAACATTCGGGGGCAGCACCTCCTCCCCCCCAAAACCCCCACCCCAAAAAGTACTTTTGCGAACGGACTTTTGTGGTTCGCGCTCTCATTATCGTTATTTGTACTGCTCTCACCGGAGATGAGTGGAGATTCGTGGCAGATAATGAGCTAGAAAGACAGCACGAGTGGAGGAATTTTGCAAAGGAATCGATGGAATACGGAAGTTTTACCACAAAACCGAGCGCTGGGACTTATGAGGTCGTTCATCGCTGAAAGAGAAACAGGGAACAGAAAGAGTTTAAAGGTGTAATAGGAGGAAAACCTTACAGTTGCACTATAATACAATTATTTTTAGGAGAAGGTGGAAAGTAAGATGGAAGAAAGAGAATATGAAACAAGATATAGCAAAAGGAGAAGCTTTGGAGATGATTTTGATAATAAGCTTGAAATACCTGGGAAATTCAACTGTCGCAGCAAAATAAATTACTAAATAATAATAATATTAATAATGGAGAAACAAATCCACAGTTATGTCAGTGTACATATATTTAAATTTAAAAATTTAAGGAAAGTCATCCTTAAAGTTTTAAATTTAAATAAATGTACATTGACATAACTGGATTTGTCTCTTCATTTGAAGACTCGTTCTACTATGAGAATTTTTTAATATTAATAATAATAACAATGGATATCAGCAATAGAAATAACCTTCTACCTTACACTAGGATCGAACCCAGGACTTTAAGTACGGGAAAAAGCTCTCGCCTCCTCTCATTTGAGAGACTTGTAGAAATAGGAGAGGAATTCTTACTAATTACCTGCGCGAGATTTCAAGGCTTTCAGAGCAAAGTGTCTACAGATAAATTAGGAAGCAGATGTTTTAAGACGCCTCTGGATAGCTCATTAGCTCTTGCCGCCCACCAGTCCACCAACTTTTAATGGTAACCGCCCACCAGTCCACCCAGCTTTAATTTTACGCCAGAAATACTTGGAGGACAAGAATGCATTCACACAAACTAATAAAATAATGAAAAGGTCTCCCCTACTGTGGAAGGGGATAAAATTAATCCCGTAATTTATCAAGAATTCGAAAACGAGGCAGCTGCTTCTTCAAAACAACCCGGCGCCACCAGAAACGTCTTTGAAGAGAAGAATGTCCATTCCAATGGGAATTGACATTCCCAGCGGAAGGATGCCAGCACTCAGATATCTGCATGACTACTACCAAACTCTCTACGGGTCTCTCTTGCCAATTTTGTTAGGAGAGCATGGAAAGTAAAATCTAAGAAAGATCATATAAACGGAGGTACAGTAAACGGAATAAAAGGGACGCTGCAAATAACCTTAAGCGTTGCCTACAGTGTGTCGCGTGAGGTGCAACAACGGCACTAACCCCGCTAGGGGGGCTATGTGCCCTTATATGCAGTGAAAGATTCTTGACGCCACTCATGGTATTTTCTTTGCGTGAGAGAATATGAACAGGGGTATAGCAAAAGCAATTAAAGGGGGTTGCAGCAAAGGACCCCCCCCCCCTACAAGCCTGATTGCAGATTCTGGTCAAGACATTTCCCCGGGGATATTTTCTGACTATAGTAGATTAAAAAAAATCGTGCATTTGACGTCTAGGCCAGTCCCTTACGACGCTCCTGATTGGCTGTTGATAAGCCAGTCGCAGGGCTGGAAACTCTCAGTCTCTCGAGAGAGTTCACATAGGCAGGATGTATGTTCCACCTCTCCTGAAAGACGCTTCCCTCAGGAGAGATGGAACATACATCCTGCTTATGTGAAATCTTTCGAGAGAGACAGAGTTTCCAGCCCTGCCATTGGCTTATCAACAGCCAATGAGGAGCGTCGTAAGGGACTGACTAGACACTTTACTCGTGGCGCTGCCTAAGCCTCCAACGAGAGTTTTATTGTACACTGACAGCTCGATTTCGGGGTCTGCACAGTTTTCAGAACATAGTAAAATAGATACATATATCTTTCGGTGCTCTCGGTATGATGCTGTACGAACCGCGGACCATAGCCTGTACTATATCGTTGCCCGACGCACGATTATGGCTAACTTTGACCGTACATTAGATAAAAACTAATGATGCTACAGGGCTGCAATTTGGTATGTTCGATGACAGGAGGGAGGATGATCATCATGCCAATTTGCAGCCCTCTAGTCTCAGTAATTTTTAAGATCTGAGGGCGGACGGACAGACAAAAAGTGATGATAGACAGACAAAGCCGGCACAATAGTTTTCTTTTCAGAGCACTTAAAAATAAATAAAAAAATAAATAAATAAAATCCACCTTGAAGCAAGATTTGGTTCTGGCGTAATATTTTCGGATTCATTTACCTTTGCTTAGGTTTTGACGTTTTCTCATTTTCAGTTTTACACTTTTGCTGAACGATTTCAACATTTTATAATCGTTAATTGGACGACGAATTACTAAGGTTGGTAATAATCACTTCATGGTTATGTGTAATTAAGGTTCATTTGTGACCATAATGTCAAATTTAGTTTGTTGATAATACTGTTGGTTGTTGCGGTCATGGAAACAGGTCAGCATTTGGATGATAAATTTACAGTTTACACATATATGTATATATATATTATAGATATATATATATATATATAACCATATATATTTATATATATATATATATACTATATATATATATGTGTGTGTGTGTGTGTGTGTATACACACATTCATATAATTTACATATATACCAATAAATTAAATAACCTCTTCCCGTAGGTATTTGAGTGGTAACTTTTATTTTCAAGTAAGCCAGTGCCGCAATTATATAATATACACGTATTTATTTATCCATATATATAATATATATATATATATATATATATATATATATATATATATATATATATATATATATATATATATATATATAGGATATATGTGAAATCAGGGAAATTCACGAAATCCTTAGGGACTATGCGAAATGACCAATTTGCTTAGGAACATCTGAACCCCCGGGGGCTAGTACTAAACACAGTGAAACAGTGATTCGTCAACGCTGTTTCTCCGTGTTTAGTACTAACCCCTGGGGGCATCAAATGCACTTAGGGACATTTTAATCCCCCCGGGTTAGTGCTAAACACTGCGAAATACATTTGACTGCCCAGGGGCTAGTACTAAACACGGGGAGACAGCGTAGATAAATCACTGTTTCAACGTGTTTAGTGTGTGTGTGTGTGTGTGTGTGTGTGTGTATATATATATATATATATATATATATATATATATATATATATATATATATATATATATATATATATATATATATGCTTAAAAAACCACAGTAGATGCACGTGACTTCATTAGATAGGCGAATACCACAGGAAAATGATAGGGAGAAATCCAAGCGCTATTTCGTCTTTATTAAGACATTGTCAAGGAACGTTCCTTGGCAATGTCTTAGTAAAGACGAAATAGCGCTTGAATTTCTGCCTATCATTTTCCTGTGGTATTCGCTCCTCTTCCCGAACTACCAGTATTTACCAACAAATCGTTTCCCTGACGAAAGCGAGGCCGTATTCCAAACTGGTCGCAGCGTCCTACGAGGAGGAAAATGTCCACACATTGCCATCCTAAATCTCCCCCTACAAATTTATACCCTCCGCGCATTTTATTACCAGTTATTTTTCAGTTATTTTTCCCCTTCCGCGGAAATAACAGCGCCCGGTGAGAGCGGCGCCCTTCAAGAATGTCGACGTTGGTAAGCCAATGATCTTCGCAAAACGAACAAATGCGGCAATAATTCAAAAGAGCCTTTTTGCGCCACAGGTATTTTGCTCTTTGTAGAACCCTCACTCGACCTCACAAAAGCTGCGGCCGTCGTATTTCGGGGATATTTGCCCCCCTCCCAAATCCCTTCGTATTAGAGGCGAGAAAGTGCGAGCGTTTATGTGCCAAGCAAAGTCTCGCCTTCTGCCTGGAGGAATGTAAGTAGGAGTGAAATTGGTTTCCATTTTTTTTATTCCTATACACTATTTCATTGATTTCAGGGTCTGTGATGCTGTGGATGTCTTCGTCGTTTTACTGCGACCTTTTCCGTGTCTTTAGTTGAGTCATATCCGCTGATTCTTCAAAATAAGTCCTTTCCTGTACTGCCGGCGTCTAAGTCAGAGAACTGCAGTATCGTAAATATTGCGTTTTTAGTGGTGGCATATATATTTTATTTCGAATACTCGCTCCATTTTGCAAACGTATTGGGACCCACTCTCTCTCTCTCTCTCTCTCTCTCTCTCTCTCTCTCTCTCTCTCTCTCTCTCTCTCTCTCACACACACACACGAAGTTGTGGAATAACGAAAGTGGTCTCAAATGGTGTAAGAACTACTGATGTTTACATATGATACACAGCTGATTGTGAATGCAGGGTGTTCCGAATTTAGAGGTCCCCCATCCCCTTCTACAGCATAAACTAAAATTGAGAACAGGTATTTATATAAGTTTCTCTCTGGGTATTTAATATTTTGTGTGGCCTCCATCTGCCTGCACCACAGCCTGCATTCTTGAGGAGTATGATTTCAGCAAATCGCAAAAAAGCTGAGACTCAAACTCCATTTCCCTGAGCACTTCGGTCACCCCTCTTCGGAGGTCGTTGAGGCTTGGTATAACATCATACTTCACTGTGCACGCTTCAACATGGTCCTTTGATATACAATGTTTTCACACACATTAAGGTAAGGGGAGCTACTTGGATATTCACTTGACGAGAAGAAATCGATACCACTGTTTCGAAGCAGCTTCCTTTTTCTGAAGAGCCTTAAAACATGGTGCCTTATGAAGCAAAAGTGTGACTTCTTCAACAGATAACACATTTTCAGGATCTTTGAGGAAAGGAAATACTCCACCAGTAAGCACAGTATCAGCCATTCCATGGCTGTCCATTTTCTTTGATTATCCACATTACCCATTAGGCTGTGAAACAGAGAAAAATTCCCAAACATTCAGGAAATTTCACAACTTGGCGATAGCGAACATCATCGCTGATATCATCCAACTTTGCAGCCCAAATGATGTCAGTTTTATGATTTGGCTTCCTGGCTGTGTAAATGAAGAATTCATCTGATGCAGCAACATGGAGAAAGTCAGCTTCATCCCAATCTTAAAGAAATGAACCACAAAACCATAATAATAATAATAATAATAATAATAATAATAATAATAATAATAATAATAATAATAATAATAATTAGATAGGAAAGAAACTGAAAAAATTATAAGTATCAAGACCTGAAAATAGAAATAAGAAGGATATGGGATACACCAGTGGAAATTGTATCCATAATCATAGGAACACTAGGAGGCACGATCCCAAGATCGCTGAAAAGGAACCTGGAAAAACTAAATGCCGAAGTAGCTCCAGGACTCATGCAGAAGAGTGTGCTCCTAGAAACAGCGCACATTGCTAGAAAGGTGACGGACTCCTAAGGAGGCAGGATGCAACCTGAAACCCCGCTCTATAAAAACCACCCACCCGTAAAGGATGACTGAGAAGAATTAATAATAATAATAATAATAATAATAATAATAATAATAATAATAATAATAATAATAATAATAATAATAATAATAATAATAATAATAAATTGCGAGCGTAAATCCCATTCTGATCCTAATTACAAAACTCACAACGCAATTGTTACGTTCATTTTACTTCATTAAAAAATAAATTTCATAGACGCAGCAGTTTTCTGTACAGTGTATAATGCTGCATGAGCCGCTGCCCACGAAACTATCAGCCAGGGTCTGGTGGTAGCCTGTCCTATAGCAGCGTTGCTAGGAGCAGGATTGTGGCTAATTTGAACTTTAAATAAAATTTTAAAAACTACTGAGGCTAGAGGGCTGCAATTTGGTATACTTGGTGATTGGAGGGTGTGGACGATAAACACACCAATTTGCAGCCCTCTAGTCTCAGTGGTTTTCCAGATCTGAAGGCGGACATGAACGGTGCCGACGGACGGACAAATCTGCCACAAATCGTAATTCGTTGCAGGGCAATTTGAGCGACTTGATGACCTTTTCATTGTGATGGAGAGCGGATAAAAAAAAGAAAAGAAAAAAGAAAAACACCGGATTAGCCTCGTTGAATTCTATGCAAAATCTCGTTCTGGATTATTAATAAAAAGGATTAAAATCTCAAATCTAGATTTGACATTCAGGTTCTATTTGGGTTAATAGGTTTTTTTTTTTATAGAAATCAAAGTCATGACGAGAGTTTTATGGAGAGTAGAGTAGAAGTTCCTCGTTGGACGAGTGGTTTTCGCGCTCGGCTACCAATCTGATGGTCCGAAGTTCGATTCTCGGCTCTGCCAACGCGGAATCAGACTAATTTATTTCTGGTGATAGAAATTCATTTCTCGATATAATGCGGTTCGGATCCCACAATAAGCTGTAGGTCCCGTTGCTAGGTGACCAATTGGTTCCTAGCCACGTCAAAATATCTAATCCTTCGGGCCAGCCTCAAAGCAGCTGCACTATGAAACAACTGTTAGGAGAGGGTGGGTGGCAAGATGGCGGAAAGGGACTACGAAAGGAGGTACAGTAAACGGAACGAAAGGGTTTGCGGCAAGGGAGCTAAGTAATACCTACAGAGCACCGCATGAGGTACACTGACGGCACTATCTCCCCCACCCCTCTCCCACCCCTGGGGGCATAGAGCTTTAATACCATCTTTGGTTTTAAGTTATTGAAAGAATGGAAATTTGGAAGGACTGATTTGCATAATATAATCATATAAAGGAGTTCGCATGTAGACTCCACTTCCTTAAAAGGAGTTGCCTAGAACAATTGAAATAATGGAAGTATGATATGATAAAAAACTCCTTCCAAAAATATGGCGAAACATCCAAAAATCAGGGGAATATTACAAATATTAATAAAAAAACTATTTCCAAAAAATGACGACACCAAAAAAAATAGGGGAATATTAGAAATAACAAGAAATTTTAGCATTTAACTATTTTAATGATGCTCTCCAGTATAACGGAAACTAATTACGTAACAAAATTCAGGTCGCGAAAAACTGAATTCACGATTATTACCAAAATCTGAAATATGAATGGATAAGTTGACTGGAATATTTAATAAAATGATATAACAGACCAGAAGTTTTTAGCTAAAATTTATCTTAAATCATTCCAAGAAAATCCGTTTCCAAATGTTTATGTATATTGATATTATCTGAAAATGCTGAGATTACACGTATGTAACCATTATTATTATTATTATTATTATTATTATTATTATTATTATTATTATTATTATTATTATTATTATTATTATTATTATATTGAATATATGGTCAAAATTTATTTTGTACAGAATTCTCTCAATTCTCCTAATAACTTGAGAGAATTCTGTACAAAATAAATTATGCAAATTCTGCCATTATATTCAATAAAACGTGTTTGAAAGGTCTGTTTCCAGCATATTATATTATTATTATTATTATTATTATTATTATTATTATTATTATTATTATTATTATTATTATTATTATTATTATTATTATTTGAAACATGCATCTGATTCTGATACAATAAAGACCATTATAATGATGACTTATAATTCAGATCCCGCAGCTACTAGCGAGTTACTTATCTGGACTAGTAGGGTACGACAGGTTGTCTTCTTAATTGGTTATGACTGAGCCAAATGACTTGTTTAGACCCACAGAGTATGGCTGGGCGCCTTGGTAACTGGTTAATATCGAGCCCGCCTTATGCCAGCCCCGGGCAATACTCAAAGGCAGCCCAATAAGGTTGGAAAGTGTTAATTAAGGAGCTGAATGACAGGTGTGATGTCCTGAACTCGCACCGAACACCCAAGAGATTACACAGGTCGACAGATATCAACTGACCTTTACATATTTGATGGTCCAATCAGCTTTCCTGGCATGTAACTCCCTCTCTCTCTCTCTCTCTCTCTCTCTCTCTCTCTCTCTCTCTCTCTCATCTCTCTAAATCTATATATATATATTTATATATATATATATATATATATATATATATATATATATATATATATATATATATATAAATGGATGAACTGTTCAATAAATTCATATATGAATATACATGCAGAAACATATACTATATATATATAAGATAGATATATATATATATATATATATATATATATATATATATATATATATATATATATATATAGTTGAGATAGATGGAAAGATAAAGCAAAAGATGCATACATAAACATATCCGTGTATGTTCATGTGCATGTGTGTGTATGTTTAGCTATTTGGGTATGCAAAATACATTGTCAGTTCTGTGTTATCTAAAATTCTTTGTTAGCCATACCAAATAAGTCACCCAGATTTAAAAAATTGTTGATTAATAATAAACACAGTAATGGAGGATGAGAGAGAGAGAGAGAGAGAGAGTGAGAGAGAGCGAGAGAGAGAGAGAGAGAGAGAGAGAGAGAGAGAGAGCCGAATACAATAAAAACATTAAATTTCCATTTGATATGATATTATAAGCAGAAGTCATCCACAAATGTTATTTTTGAAAGCAATGCAAAGTTTCTTTGCATTGTTTCTGAATGATTCATACCCACTTCAAATGTTTTATTGGTAAATTAGCAATTATGTTCACAGATTAAATCATTCATATCAATTTTAAGTAGCGAATCGTCTTCCTTTTAGTTTTCTGTAAAACGTATAATGCTGTATAAAACCATCAGCTATGAGCGGTAGCATTTCAGTTGCTCACCAGAGACGGTAGAGTTAGGGTGCGTCCCGTGTCTCCGGAAAGTGCTGCCAGATGCACGATCCATGGCTAACTTTAACCTTAAATTTAAAAAAAAACTACTGCGGTTAGAGGGCTGCAATTTGGTATGATTGATGATTGGAGGGTGGATGATCAAAATACCAATTTGCGGCCCTTTAGCCCCAGTAGTTTTTAATATATGAGGGCGGACAGGAAAAGTGCGGATTGGACAAACAAACAAAACTAGCGAAATACATTTCTTTAAAAGAAAACTGAAAAATCAATTTCTACCAGAGTAGACAATTTTCTGACCCACTCTCTGAGACGACGGGAGACAGAACTGAATAAGAGAAAATATTTCCTCCAAATCGTGAAATACTAAAATAAAATCATTTTCGCTAAATCATGATCTACGGAGATGGAACTTAATATTCTTTTTGTTTTTTTGTAAACCGCAACAGACCGTGGGATATTTCTTGGCACCCAATCCAAAGTCTATTTCATTTCGTTCTGAGATTGTTTTTTTTTTTTTCGTTAGGATGAGTTGGCTAATCTGTTAACGTTAGCACACAAACACATTATATATATATATATAATATATATATATATATATATATATATATATATATATATATTATATGTATATGTGTGTGTGTATGTATGTATGTATTGTTGAGATGAAATTAGGACAGAACTATGCTTGTGTCGTTTGCGAAATCAAACTGATTTCTCCTAAAGCACTGGAACAGGTCACCTCAGAGGGACATTCTTTTCCACGTGTCATTTAGAGCAAATAACAGAAACAATTGTACTTGGGAGAGAGCATAACTCAGACAGGTCACCCAAAATCCCTCAATTAACGAACGAGATGGTTTCCTTCATGACAAACCGTTAATAATGCGGAGATTATTACTATGAGTTTTCACCCGTTTCCCAAACACAGACAGGAAGACATTACTGGAGATCAAACCATCAACCAGAGGTCATCAAAGTCATTACTTTAGTGGTCATGAAAGGTCACTACTCCAGTGGTTATCAAAGGTCATCACTCAATTGGTCATCAACAGTCATCATTCAAGATGTCACCAAATGTCATCACTCGAGGTCATCAAAGGCTATCAATCCAGAGGTCATCAAAGGTTATCAAGCCAGAGGTCACCAAAGGTCATCCCTTCAGAAGTCATCAAAGGTCATCGCTCCAGAGGTCGCCAAATATCCACTCGAGTCATCAAAGGTTATCAATCCAATGGCCATCAAATGTCGTCACTCCAGAAGTCATTAAGGGTCATAACTCCACAGGTCACCAAAGGTCATCCATCCAGAACTCATCAAAACTCATCGCTCCAGACGTCATCAAGGTCATCCATCCAGAAGTCATCAAAGGTCATCTATCCAGAAGTCATCAAAGGTCATCGCTCCATACGTCATCAAGGTCATCCATCCAGAAGTCATCAAAGGTCATCCATCCAGAAGTCATCAAAGGTCATCCATCCAGAAGTCATCAAAGGTCATCCATCCAGAAGTCATCATTAAAGGTCATCAATCCAGAGGTCATCAAAGGTCACCAGAATTTCCATCATAAAAATCAAACGACTGGCAAACGTTGTTATTACTTATTTAAACGTCAGCCGCGAGAGAGAAGCTACCGCATGGTATTGCTTCATGTGCTGAATAATGTAGGAAAGTTCGTACTGACACAGTTGTACGTTTAATATGAATTGAGAAGCGTTTCGTGACCTCGCACGAGAGAGAGAGAGAGAGAGAGAGAGAGAGAGAGAGAGAGAGAGAGAGAGAGAGGAGAGAGAGAGAGAGTGATGCTGATAATGCTTGAACCCAAAACCTATGGATAGCAGACAGACTGGCCATCCAGAAAAAAGATAATAATAATAATAATAATAAACAAACATTCCCATCTTAAGACAGACACGCTCCCACATTTTGGAAACAGCGAAAGACCAACCAACACCTTACCTCAGGCTAATCTTTCCCTATCGCCTCGAACAGCCTCCTACATCCTACCTTTACGAAATCTCTCTCATATCCTCCTTTTTTTGAAGGACCTTAATATTCCCATTAGACTTCAAAGTCAGGATTCCTTTGGACGCGTTAAGCGACTTTGGTGCCATTAGCAGGACGGATGGGAAGGGACTGATGTAATTCGCAATTACGTCTTCTGGCTGACGAGAGGCTGATTCGGGACTCACGAGGATCCAGTAGCCGCATTATTATCATTATTATTTTTTTTTTGGTCTATCTCAGTCCTCCAATTGGACTGGATGGTAAATTATATAGTGGGGGTTCCGGGTTGCATCCTGCCTCCTTAGGAGTCCATCACTTTTCTTACTATGTGCGACCTTTCTAGGATCACACACTTCTGCATGAGTCCTGGAGCTACTTCAGCCTCTAGTTTTTCCAGATTCCTTTTCCGTTATCTTTGGATCGTGCCTAGTGTTCTTATGGTTATGGGTACAATTTTCACTGGCTTGTCCCATATCCTTCTTATTTCTATTTTCAGATCTTGATACTTATCCATTTTTTCCCTCTCTTTCTCTTCAACTCTGGTGTCCCATGGTATTGCGACATCAATGAGTGATACTTTCTTCTTGACTTTGTCAATCAACGTCACGTCTGGTCTATTTGCACGTATCACCCTATCTGTTCTGATACCATAGTCCAAGAGGATCTTTGATTGATCGTTTTCTATCACTCCCTCAGGATGGTGCTCGTACCACTTATTTATTATCATTATTATTATTATTATTATTATTATTATTATTATTATTATTATTATTATTATTATTATTATTATTATTATTATTTATTTATTTATTTTTTATTTTTTTTTTTAAATAACATTAAATATTATTTTTATTATATTAATATTATCTTTAGGATGAATACTATTATCATTATATTTCTAACAGAGTAAATGATACTTATTATTATTATTATTATTATTTTGTTAAAAATGACTGCTGCTTCAGCACTATTAACCTTGTAAAGAGTCTTCTCTGTCTTTCTGATGACGGCTTTCTCGTTGTTGCTTAGACTGGCGAGCAACGCACCAAAGGGCATGGTAAAATTCTCTCTCTCACTCTCTCTCTCTCTCTCTTCTCTCTCTCTCTCTCTAACTAACGCGACGTTTCCTCCTGATCGACAGGAGATTATCAAGCGATAATTGCTGAGGGACTGAATTCCAGTGGTTGTTGTTGTTGTTTAAGATTAAGCTGGCCTTGTGCCAGCACGGGCTCTTGCTCACAGAGCAGCCCGTAATTCATATTAGTATGAGATGTGAGATGCTTAGGATATGCAATCTTTATTGGTGATCAATGAATGATGTGGTGAAGGTGATTTGATATTGAATGAAGGATTTGATGGGCAAGGTTGAAACCCTTTAAACCCTAAGGTACCCTTCAGTCGTAGGAAAAGCTGGATAGTAGTAAGTGTTGGCTAGTAGGAGAGACCAACAGATTGGAAGAATGAAGGTTTGAGTTGTAGGCACAGTTAGCTAGTAAGGTAGCTCGTGAATTTCTGAGACATGTTCCTTTTCCGGTCCGCTTTCTTTGGGTGTGTTGTCTGGTGAGTGTGGTGGATGGATAGTGATGAGCGTGAGGGGAGGGTGATGAAGGAGGACAAGAGGTGAATGAGATGTCTGTTAAGAGGTTTGTCTTTTTTTTGTCTTGCATGTTATGTGGGTTAGGTTGGGATGTGGTAGTGGTCATGATTGTTGGCATCATGTGCTGTCAGTCAGGGTTGTGGTTTCCTTTGTTCCCTACCTAGGTGGTTGGGGGGTAGGAGCATAGGAAACCTGCTAATTCATGGGTGTTTTTGCTAGAATGTGCTTTGTGATTTGAGTGGTTGTGCGTTCATTTCCTATGTACCTATCTCTTAGTTGCTCCGTTTCTGGACAGTCTAAGAGGTAGTGTTCTAGAGGTTCTTCTGGAATTCTTTCGCAGTACTTACATGGCCTGGGATCGCCTACTATCTTTTGCCAAGTGCATTGGTATCCCAGCCTTAGACGATGAATTATGACTGCTAGTGCTCTGACATATCTTTGGGGAATGTCATGTGGTTGCAGACTGGTGGTGTCTACATACCACTTTGCAGTGTTAGAGCCTCCAAAGACCGCTCTCCTGACTTTGCTTTCTTCTTGCACTTGACAGTATGCTGAGGCTTTGCTTTTAAGTTGAGTCAGTGAGTGGCTGATTTTAATACCTATGTTGTTAATATGCAACCCACTCTTTGCTAGGGAGTCTGCTTCCTCATTTCCTTGGATTCCTATGTGACTTGGAATCCAGTTGAGAGTAATCTGTCTGTTTCTGATTTGGTGGATGTTAGCAATTGCCCATATACTTGTCAGGAGTTTGATATTTTCTTTTGCCTTGCCTTTTGTGATGGCTTGTATTGCTCCTTTTGAGTCGGTGTGGATAGTTGTGTTTTTTCCTGAGTGTTGAGAATCTTCTAGCGCTTTAGCGATTGCTATCAGCTCAGTCTGTAGAGTGGAGGCGTTATCTGAGAGCCTCCAGCTCCCTTTTAGTGATGTTGAGTAGACTCCTGCTGCCGCTGCAGGAAATGCTGAGGTCTACTGATCCATCTGTAAAGTATTCATTTGTGGCTGTCGTTTTCCTTATTGAATCTTGTGCTGCTTGTTTTCAGGGGCTGTTGAACGGTGCATGCTTCTTTGCTTGCCGTAGGACTGTGTAGTTGATATTGAAGAGTTCGGATTTCCAGGGTGGCTGGTTCTCACATACTCAGCAAGAGGAGAGTCTTCTCTGATGTCAGCAGCATGCTTTTGCATGCCTACTCTTCTCAGTGTTTCTAAAAGGTTGCCAGAGTATGTCTTGGGTGGTCTAGATCTTCGTGGAGATCAATGCACTTTTTGATCTCTCTTTTTAGTGGACAGTTCCTTTCATTTTTTAAGGTTTTTAGCAGGATGGACGTGTTTCTCTGGTCTATTCTGTATGTCAGAGACTGTAGTTTTGTTTCATGTCTCAGAATGCATAAGTTAGTCCACATTGGAGCACCTGTGATGAGTCTCAGGGCATTGTTTTGAATACTTCAAGGCTCTTTTGCTCTGTGCTTGAGAGACTGGTGAGAACAGGTGCGGCATACTCAACCGTTGACCTTATTGTTTGTATGTAGAGGTTCTGAGGGCGTGATATACTGCTCCCTGTTGTAGAGAGGTGATCCTCCTCATGGCATTGTGTCTGCATTTTGACTTTCTGCTTGAGTATTTCAAGTTCTTTGCGTGGGGTGGGGAGAGTTGCTTGTTTATGTTAACTCCTAGGTACACAAAATTGTCTACCCATTCAATGGGTTCACCCATGAGCTGTATTACATTTGGGTCTAGACTGTGTTTGA
Source organism: Macrobrachium nipponense (assembly GCF_015104395.2). Lineage (NCBI taxonomy): Eukaryota > Metazoa > Arthropoda > Malacostraca > Decapoda > Palaemonidae > Macrobrachium > Macrobrachium nipponense. The sequence continues at coordinate 52,637,790 of NC_087211.1, read as the reverse complement.
TGGCCATTGCTTTTGTCTTTGCAGTGTTGATTTTTAGACCTAGGTCTTTGCATTTATTTTCAATTTGTATTATTGCACTCTGCATGTTCTGGTGAGATCTGTGTCTGTCTGTGCTGACTAGGCAGACATCATCTGCATAAATGAATATTTCAACTCCATTGGGTAGGGTGGTTGTGGCTAATTTTTCCATTAAAACATTGAATAGGAAGGGGCTGAGTATGCCTCCTTGAGGTGTTCCATTCTCTAGACTGAGAAAGTCCGAGCTTGCTCCTTGGAAGGTGACTCTAGCCTGTCTGTTTTGCGTGTATCCTTTGGCCCATGCTAAAAGGTTGCCCTTTACCGCCTTGTCAGCCAAGGCTTCAAGGATGGCAGCTGCACTGGCTAGCTCATAAGCTTTTTCTAAGTCCAGAAAAAACTACTATTGCTTCCTTTCGTTGATTGTGGACATGACATCTGCTAGGCATTCTTGTGTGCCTATGCCCTCTTTGTAGGCTATAGGCGATGGTGTAGAGGTCCTGTTTCCATAGCAGTCTGTTTAGCACCATTCTCTCTGCAGTCTTTTCTGTGCAACTGATGAGAGAGATGGGTCTGTAGGAGTTGGGTTCTTTGGGCTTGGGAATCGGCTGTGTATTTTGTTGGTTCCATTGTGTGGGTCTACTGCATTCTGTGTATGGTTCTATTGATTATATGGAGATGAACTGTTTTGGCTGCCGTTCCCATGTTCTTCAGCATGCTATATGTGATCATGTCTGCTCCAGGGGCTGTGTCTGTTCCCTTTTGAAGGGCTTTGCCCAGTTCCTTTAGTGTGAATGGAGTGTCTGTATCATCAGGGATGTTACAGGCCGTGTTAATGACTCTCCATCTCCCTGGGGTCTAGTGCCACTTGCCTTTCTCTTGTGGTTTGTGGTAGGTGTGCCGATTTGGTCCTGTCGGCAAAATGCTGTGCAAGTCTGTTTGCTTCAGCTTGAGGGTCAGGATGGTGTGGTTGTGTTATCTTGGATTTTCCTGATATTTTGTTGAACCATTTGAACATTTTTGCAATGGGAGTAAGTCGGGTGGTCTGTGAGCACCATTTAAGCCAGGTTCTTGCTTCACTTCTTTGGCAGTTTGTGTTGCATGGTTTATAACTTCTCTTAGGAGAGCATGCATCTCATCAGTGGGATTGCGTCTGAAGAGTTTTTCTTGTTTTCCTATTTACTCTTGAGTTCATTTCCTTTATTCTAGTGTTGTAGTACCAGCTGTCCTTGTGGGGGGTTTGGTTAGTGGTAAAAGTTTTTCTTAGGCATGGAGATGTTTGCTGCATTATGCAGGCTACTCACAAGTCCTCTTGAAGTGTGTTTATGTTTTGGGCCGGAGTTTGGAGGTACTGTGTTGCCCACTCAGTCATTTCGGTTTTTCAAAAAGTGGGCCCAGTTTTGCCAGGTCCGGTCTCCATCCCTGCTGGCGGGGGTGGTGGAGGGGGAATTTTGTTATTTTTATGCTGGTTTCAGTTGCAAAGTGGTCGCTGGTTAGTATTGGGTGCACTTTCCATGCACATTCTTCTTTCAGGTTTTGGGATACAACATACGAAGCTCAGGTCCAGTCTACCTCCTCGGAGGTGAGTAGCTTCGTTTGTGTCATTTAGCAGTGCCACTTCAGGAAATTCTTCCAGGAGCAGATGATGTGTCTGCCTGCTGCATTTGTATGTTGTTGGGATCGTAGGCATGGATGATGCGCATTGAAGTCTCCTGCAAAGAATGTGTTTTCTCTGGAGGCAGCACTGAAGAGGTTTTCTCCTTCAAGGATTTTGTCATGGCCTTTGTATATGTTGTGAATGACTAGTGAGGTATTTTCTAGCCTTATATGGATGCTTAGCATTTCAATGCCTTTGCCCACAGTCTATGTTTCTTATTTTCTCTGATGGAATTGTTGCTTTCACCAGGGTGATTAAACCTCTGTTTTCATTTGTGTGTGGGATTTTGTATACTGTGTATCCCTGAAAAGAGAATTTGTTGGTTTCTCTAACAAGAGTTTCCCTGTAGGAGGACAACGTCATGTTTTTCTACGAGCACCTGTGATTGCAGTGTGGCGTATTTGGTGTTGGCACTGTTTATGTTCCATTGAAGGATTTTTAGGGTTGAGTGTGTGCTGTTTTCGTCATTTGGGGTGTTGTTTGGGTTTTGATTGTTCTGCTCCATTTTAGTTTATCAATGATACCAGTGTTTTCCTGAGCTCTGCAGTAAAGTGTTGCTCTGGGAGTAAGTGGTGAAGAACTTGCGATACTGACCGCTGCTATTTCCCTCCTGATTCTTCACGTGTGAGGTTGTAGCTATGTTTGTTGGTGGGGGGGGGGGCTCTGGGGCACTAACCTGACTACCGGTACGGGTGTTACTCTCATAGACGGGGTGGAGGAGAGGGCATGTTGGGAGGAATGGCTGGTGGGGAGAAGTGGCTGTTTTGGTGTGGAGTAGGGTAGGAAGGAAGTGGGTCTGGCATTTGGGACCTGCGTGTTTCTCTGTGTGTATAGTGTGCCTTCTGTGAGTCTGGGGTCGCGGTTTTCGTGGGGCTTCGTTGGGGTTGCTTGCTGTTTCTGTGTCTGTGTAGGTGGCTGGTGGTGTTGGGTTTTTTGTGATTGTGGTCCTGTTTTATGTGTTTGCTGGTAGTGTTGGGGTCTGTGTGATTGTGGTGGTTTGTGTGTGTGTTGTTGGATTGGGTGCTGCCATTGTTTGGCGAGATCTCTTTGGGGTTCTTGCTGTGTGGTAGGTGGTTGTGAGTGTGATGTGTATTGTGTGAGTTTTTGTTGTTCTGTGGTTGGGGGAGGAGATCCTTTCATATTCCATATTCTTTTCAGTCTTTCCATGCAGCCCTTGTACCATGCATGGTGTCCCTTGTGGCAGTTAGGGCATCTGGCTGTTGTTGCCTCCTTCTTTTTGTGCTTGTCGATGCAGTCACTTGTTGGGTGTTTCCCACTGCAAACACCGCATATAGGCTTAGCTGTGCACTCCTGCTGGTGATGGCCAAATCGTTGGCACTTAAAGCATCTTAAGGGTTCAGGCGTGAAAACCTCGGTGTGGTATTTCCCCCATGTCGGGATGTCTACGAAAGGGGGCCTTTTGCCTTGGAAAGTGACAAGGACTTTCTTAGCGAAGGTTTCTTTTTGGCCTTGTTTAGTTTTTTAGGCATCTTTCAGCGTGTTACTACTCCTGGGAGCTTCTTGATGGGGGTCGACTGGAAGGGATGTTGGGTATCCAAGTATGATACCTTTTTCAGTTTTCTGTGTGGGGTCTAAGTACTGGAAGTTTTGTTTGCTTTTTGCTTTTGAGTATGTCTGTTGATTCTTGGTTTCTGGGTGTGATAATAAACTGTCCTCGCTTGTTGGGTTTGGCTGTTATTTGTATGTTGGGGTGTTTGTGTTCAAGATCTTTAACCGCCGTATACGTCGTCTGATTGGGAGTGAGGATTACCTTGAATTTGTGTAGTGGGGGAAATTCTTTTAGATTGATGTGTCGATTTGAGTGTTGTCTTGTGATGTTGCAGGAGGTTGTGTGTGAGTGGTGTTAGGTGTCTTTCTCATTTTCCTTAATTTTTTTCGGTTGCCAGCTACCTGGTAGTCATTGTCACCGTTTCCATGTGTATCATAGTCATCAGAGCTGTCCATGGTGGGTAATGGTAGGAGAGGTTGTTTATTTGTCTGTGGGGGGGTGTCATCTAGGGCTTTGGGAGAGTGAAGTCTTGGTCTTTGAATCTTGGGAGAGTTGTCATCAGGGGAGCTGCCAGCTGATCTGGTCCGTCTTCTAGTCATCAGTTGTCACTTAAGAGGGTGGATGGTTTTTTGGTTTTGGTGGGAAGATGATGAGGGTGAGGGTGAGGATGCCATTTATGAATGATCCAAGTAGAGAGAGAGGGTTTGTGAGGTGAAAATGTGTGTGTGTGAGTTGCCTGAAGGGCTTGGTTTTCAATTACAATGAGTCCTGGCTTATGGAAGGCGCCAGCCTATGGTTTCCTGTGCTACTTGCAATATAGTATTGCGACAGTAGGAAGATTTGTCTCTTTGGTCTTGCTTCTGTTGGAGTTTTTAGACCTCAAGGGCTACCAAATGTTCCACAAGAGAGACGGTGTTAATAAGAGAAAGTTATTTTTTGAGAAAAGGAGGAGTAATATTAAGTCTTCAAATTGCTTATAAGAGTGAGAGAGCTCTCTCAAATCTTGTTATTCCTTGCTAAGCGCGCCAACTATAAAGTCGGCAGGGCTAAAATGCAGGGAAAGTCTGCAGCAAGCTGATTGGCTGGTGGCCGAGAAGCACAAGCTTGAAAACCTACAAAGAAGCTTGAAGGTTTTTGTGCTAGCTTCTGATTGGTCGGTGGCTGCCGGTGGGAGGAGTCTGGGCGGAGCTGGGGCTGGAAGCGGGGCGGAGTATAGGAGCGGTGTGAGCGGAGGTGTTGCTACCATGGATGCCGAGCAGCAACTGAGGATTCCAGTGGCGAGTCCATTTCCTTTTATTGTTGTGTTGCGAGCTCTTGAGTACGGTCAGAGCACCTCTCCGGCAGGTCGGGTTTACATTGGTTCCCGGGAAGGTGACTCATACGGCGGGCGTTGACGAGTCTTGCAGACCTTCTCAGGTGGGGGGTATCACCGGGAGCCTCTTGATTGGCTTCTACCTGAGTGACGTCACCCCTGGTATTATTCTCATGTCCGGTGTTCGTTTCATGCGCGCTGGTACTTTCGTTGGGGGGGAGGGGTGTGGTCCTCCTCACACACGTCGGTATCAGGAACGCTTCTTGGGTAGTATTAAGAGGAGGCTTTTCTTCGATGATGAGCAGCGCTTCTAGGAGACGCAGACGTCGTGGGTCAGGTGCTCTCCCGATGATCTTAATATTCCTGACGATGTCGTCTCTCGTGATGTTTCTGTGGTGTACTACAAGTGCGTGCTGCCTAATGGCGCCCTCCTGGGCGTGGCAGGAAATCGTTTTTGACAGGCGCATCGTCGTCATGCCGATGTAAATCCCAGGGCATCCTTGGGCGGGGCATACGTATCGGTAGACGACGTTGGACTGCTTCAGGGGGTCTCCTACCAGCGGGGAGGGGTTGTTCTTCATTAGGAGGTCCTTCGTACGCCGATTCTTGTAGTAAATAATGAGGGACACTTTCTTTCCTTCCTCCATGGGGCGGACGTGTTCCTCTATTATTTTCTTCATGGCTGTTTCGGCATGACGGCGATGCGCCTGTTAAAAAGGATTTCCTGCCACACCCAGGAGGGCGCCATTAGGCAGCACGCCCTTGTAGTACACCACAGAAACATCATGAGAGACGACATCGTCAGGAATATTAAGATCATCGGGAGAACACCTGACCCACGACGTCTGCGTCTCCTAGAAGCACTGCTCATCCTCGAAGAAAAGCCTCCCCTCAATACCACCAAAGAAGCGTTCCTGATACCGACGTGTGTGAGGAGGACCACACCCCTCCCCTCCAACGAAAGTACCAGCGCGCATGAAACGAACACCGGACATGAGAATAATACCAGGGGTGACGTCACTCAGGTAGAAGCCAATCAAGAGGCTCCCGGTGATACCCCCTACCTGAGAAGGTCTACAAGACTCGTCAACGCCCGCCGTATGAGTCACCTTCCCGGGAACCAATGAAAACCCGACCTGCCGGAGGGTTGCTCTGACCGTACTCAAGAGCTCGCAACACCACGATAAAAGGAGATGGACTCGCCACTGGAATTTTTCATTACGGGCTGCTCTGTGAGCAAGAGCCCGTGCTGGCACAAGGCCAGCTTAATCTTAAACAACAAACAACCACTGGAATTACGGGCTGCTCTGTGAGCAAGAGCCCGTGCTGACACAAGGTCAGCTTAATCATAAACAACAACAACACTGGAATTCAGTCCCTCAGTAATTATCGCTTGATAATGTCCTGTCGATCAGGAGGAAACGTCGCGTTAGAGAGAGAGAGAGAATTGTATAAGTAATAATAAATCAAATGACTCAACCGAATTTTACCATGCCCTTTGGTGCGTTGCTCGCCAGTCTAAGCAACAACGAGAAAGCCGTCATCAGAAAGATAGAGAAGACTCTTTACAAGATTAATAGTGCTGAAGCAGCAGTCATTTTTAACAAAGCATGTCTACGAGAGGGTCTCCTTCCGAAATATTATTATTATTATTATTATTATTATTATTATTATTATTATTATTATTATTATTATTATTATTATTATTATTATTATTATTATTATTATTATTATTAAATATAACAGAAAATAAAGTATATCCTCACTATTATAATTATGAATATTATTATCAATATTTTCGAACAGTGATTAAATTATATTAGCATTATTACTAGTTTTGCATCTAATTAACATGAAATCATATTTTTATTATTATTATTATTACTATTATTATTATTATTATTATTTATTATTATTATTATTATTATTATTATTATTATTATTCTTATTATATCATTGTTAACCTTATCATATTTATTAGTACCACTATTATTTTGATATGAATATCCATAAATATAGAAACGTAAAAGCCACTCACTCACGACGCGAGGGTCTACAGAATAGAGAACCCACACCCTACTTACAAGATTATATATATATATATATAGCACGGGAATGAGAGAGGTCAGTATAAAAATAAACAGAAAGGTTATTGGGAGAAAATAAGTGAAAAAAAAAGTTAAGTGGCATTACATGTTCCCCTTAACCCGCGTCAACAGCACTTAAGGGGGAGCCGTTCATAGCTCTGCACACAAGGACTTGGAATGGAAGTTACGCCAAAAGGCCAAAAGCTGGAACGTAAGAGGTCATTCAACACTGAAGGCTATATTGACAATTGGTCGAGAGGGTGGAAAGTCAGGCAGTAGATAGGGATATGAACGGAGGTACAGGAAAGGAAAATGAACGAAAGATGTTGCAGCTAGATGCCAAGGGGACGCTGCAAAGAACCTTAAGTAATGCCTACAGTGCGTAGCGCGAGGTGTACTGGCGGCACTAACCCGCTACGTAGCACAAACAAGGGAAGAAAAGACTTTTGGTGTGAAAAACATCTATTTGATTTTTTTTCTTTCCTTCGAGTAATTTGCAGGAGAATGTCGACAAATATGAGTATAATCCGGAAATGCATATTTTTGGGTCAAGTATGAATCACAAATTGTGGGCAGTAATGTCAATACAACTTTATACATTCTCTCTCTCTCACTCTCTCTCTCTCTCTCTCTCTCTCTCGTCTTCTCTCTCTCGGCTCTCTATATGTAGATATATATATATATATATATATTATATATATATATAAATATAATATATATATATATATATATATATATATATGTATAAATACACACACACACACATATATATATATATATATATATATATATATATATATATATATGTATATATACAATATATAATATATATATATATCCACAGGGTCAAGGTACTAACTTCTACAGCAGTTGTTCCATAACATTTAAATTAAATAGTATTTCCACGCTATTACACCGTGCCTATACGTTATCGTCCAACTGGCACAACTTCCATAGCGAATCCAATTTTTACTTCAGTTTTTTAAAAACAATTCGTATCCTCCAGCCTTATTCTTGAAATATGTCAATAACTTTTTAAATGATAAATTTCAGCCACGTCAACTTGTACCGAACGTGCCTAAACTATTAATATATGCCTCGATACCTTTCATTCAGTCTAATGCATTTAAGGTGCAAATACAAAAAGTCATTCAGAAAACTTTTCCGGCTGTGAATCTTAAGTTAGTAGCAAAAAATCCTAAAACTCTGGGTTCTTTGTTCTCCCACAAAGATAAACTTCCGGCTTTGATGCGATCTTTGGTGGTATATTGCTTTACTTGCCCGAAATGTAAGATCGGGAAATACGTGGGAGCCACCAAAAGATTGCTCAAAGTCAGAATCGACTCTCATCTCGGAGTCAGTCACCGTACGGGATGTACTTTGAAAACGAAAGAATTTTCCAACATACGAGAACATTGCAATAAATGTAAAACATCATTTTCATATAAGGATTTTCGCATTGTCACCCAAGCGCCCAATGACTATTCTCTCTCTGTTTTGGAGTCGTTAACAATCAAACAGCTTGTGCCCCCATTAAATGGTCAGACTTCTTCTACAATTCTATATATAGCATAGTTGACGTCCTCCTTTCCAAACCAGACAATGTCACTCAGTTTTTTAACTCCATAGAGATAGGTACTAACTTAAGCATTCTTCACTTTTTAATTTTTTATATATATTTTTTTTCTAGTTCATTTTTAAATTATTATATTTAACTTTTATGTTGTTCCGTTTTTATTAATATTAATACTGAGCCTTTTTTAATTTGTATATTTTGTTTTTTTATATTTTACAGCCCTGATGATGAGACCCAAAGTCTCGAAAATTTGGAACAAAAATACATGTATGATGCTTCGCTGGCTTTTCTCCATCCTTTTTATATTATATATATATATATATATATATATATATATATATATATATATTATATATATATATATATATATATATATATATATATATACATACATAAATGCATATAAATACATGTCACCTTCACCAAAGTGGCAAATTCACTAATCATTTAAATTTAAATCCTCACCTTCCCCTCACAGCTTAACGCAGTCACCCGCTGCCATACTACCCCCCCCCCCCCCCCCCCCCCCCCCAGCCATCATTAACGAAAGTCATTACCTTCGCCAGAAAGAAATAAAAGTTAACGAACTCATTCTCGGGAGAAGAACTTAGACTTAGATTTCAATTGGATGTTTTTTTAATG
>NC_087211.1:52616491-52623991 GCF_015104395.2 Macrobrachium nipponense | reverse complement strand
TCATTATGACAATTATCAGTGGAGAGGTTCCAGAGTTCATAAAGGTGTACTGCTTTGCTTGTATTTAAATTTGTATGTCATTGTTGCCAGAGGTTTAGCCTTCGTTACGTATAGCCAATCATCCATCGAGAAAGAGGGAAGAAATGATGTCATAAGTTACGTAAACGAGTGGCGTTCGAAACCTTTTCTCTGAGTAAGTTGGCCCGTCTTAAAAAAAGGTTACTTTTGCATTATAAGTACCAATTTATTCAACCTACGTAGTGCAGAATACACTCAAAATTTATGTGTTGATATAATATGTATTCTGAATAAGCGTTATATTTATGAAATGCATAGATAAAAAGTTATTGCGAAAAAACCGTGTTACAGAGGCCCTGAATCTCATAGTAAGACATTGTCAAGAAACGTTCCTTGACAATGTCTTAGTAAAGACGAAATAGTGCTTGGATTTCTGCCTATCATTTTCCTATGGTATTCGCCTATTTAATGAAGTCACGTGCATCTACTGTGGTTTTTTAAGCATATATATATACCTATATATATATATATATATAGATATATATATCATATATATATATATATATATATATACATACATACATAACATACACATACATCATTATATACAATAAATTATATATTATATAATATATATATATATATATATATATATATATATATATATATATATTAAAAACGGTGAAACAATGATTCATCTACGCTGTTTCCCCATGTTTAGTACTAGCCCCTAGGGAGTCAAATGTATTTCGCCGTGTTTAGCACTAGCCCGGGGGGATCAAAATGTCCCTAAGTGCATTTGATGCCCCCAGGGGCTAGTACCAAACACAGAGAAACAGCGTTGACGAATCACTGTTCCACTGTGTTTAGTACTAGACTCCGGGGGTTCAGATGTTCCTAAGCGAAATGGCCATTCACATACTCCGTTGGGATTCGTGAAATTCCCTGATTTCACATATTCCTGTATATATATATATATATTATATATATATATATATATATATATATATATATATGGATGAATAAGTACGTTATTATTATATAATTGCGGCACTGCTTACTTAAAAACATAAAATACCCACGGGAAGAGGTTATTTATTCTATTGGTATACTATGTAAATTATATAAATGTGTATACACACACACACACACACACACACACACACACATATATATATATATATATATATATATATAATTATATATATATATATATATATATAGAATATTATATATACATATATGTATACTGCAAATTTATCATCCGAATGCTGACCTGTTTCCATGACCGCAACAACCAACAGTATTATCAACTAAATTTGACATTATGGTCACAAATGAACCTTAATTACACATAACCATGAAGTGATTATTACCAACCTCAGTAATTCGTCGTCCAATTAACGATAATAAAATGTTGAAATTGTTCAGCAAAAGTGTAAAACTGAAAATGGGAAAACGTCAAAACCTAAGCAAAAGTAAATGAATCCCAAAATATTACGCCAGAACCAAATCTTGTTTCAAGGTGGATTTTATTTATTTATTTTTTTATTTATTTTTAAGTGCTCTGAAAAGAAAACTATTGTGGTGGCTTTGTCTGTCCGTCACCACTTTTTTTCTGTCCGTCCGCCCTAAGATCTTAATTAAAAACTACTGAGACTAGAGGGCTGCAAATTAGCATGTTGATCATCCTCCCTACAGTCATCGAACATACCAAATTGCAGCCCTGTAGCATCATTAGTTTTTATCTAATGTACGGTCAAAGTTAGCCATAATCGTACGTCGGGCAACGATATAGGCCAGGCTATGGTCCGCGGTTCGTACAGCATCATACCGAGAGCACCGAAAGATATATGTATCTATTTTACTATGTTCTGAAAACTGTGCAGACCCCGAAATCGAGCTGTCAGTGTACAATAAAACTCTCGTTGGAGGCTTAGGCAGCGCCACGAGTAAAGTGTCTAGTCAGTCCCTTACGACGCTCCTGATTGGCTGTTGATAAGCCAATGGTAGGGCTGGAAACTCTCAGTCTCTCTCAAGAGATTTCACATAAGCAGGATGTATGTTCCATCTCTTCTGAGGGAAACGTCTTTCATGAGAGGTGGAACATACATCCTGTCTATGTGAACTCTCTCAAGAGACTGAGAGTTTCCAGCCCTGCGACTGGCTTATCAACAGCCAATCAGGAGCGTCGTAAGGGTCTGGCCTAGACGTCAAATGCACGTTTTTTTTTTTGAATCTACTATAGTCAGAAAATACCCCCTGGGAAATGTCTTGACCAGAATCTGCAATCTGGGTTGTAGGGGCGTGGGTCCTTTGCTGCAACCCCTTTAATTGCTTCTGCTATACCCCTGTTCATATTCTCTCACGCAAAGAAAATACCATGAGTGGCGTCAGGAATCTTTCACTGCATATAAGGGCACATAGCATCTTTCTTAGATTTTACTTTCCATGCTCTCCTAACAAAATTGGCAAGAGAGACCCGTAGAGAGTTTGGTAGTAGTCATGCAGATATCTGAGTGGTGGCATCCTTCCGCTGGGAATGTCAATTCCCATTGGAATAGACATTCTTCTCTTTAAAGCTGGGTGGACTGGTGGGCTGTTACCCATGAAAGCTGGTTGAACTGGTGGGCTCTAACCCATTAAAGCTGGGTGGACTGGTGGGTTGTTACCCATTAAAGCTATGTGGACTGTTGGGCTGTAACCCATTAATGCTGGGTGGACTGGTGGGCTGTTTACCCCCATTAAAGGTGGTTGAACTGGTAGCTGTTACCTATTAAAGCTGGGTGGACTGGTGGGCTGTTACCCATTAAAGGTGGGCGGACTGGTGGGCTGTTACCCATTAAAGCTGGGTGGACTGGTGGGCTGTTAGCCATTAAAGCTGGGTGGACTGGTGGGCTGTTACCATTAAAAGTGGGTGGACTGGTGGGCGGCAAGAGCTAATGAGGTATCCAGAGGCGACTTAAAACATCTGCTTCCTAATTTATCTGTAGACACTTTGCTCTGGAAGCCTTGAAATCTCTCGCAGGAAATTAGTAAGAATTCCTCTCCTATTTCTACAAGTCTTTCAAATGAGAGGAGGCGAGAGCTTTTTCCCGTACTTAAAGTCCTGGGTTCGATCCTAGTGTAAGGTAGAAGGTTATTTCTAGTGCTGATATCCATTGTTATTATTATTATTAAAAAATCCTCATAGTAGAACAAGTCTTCAAATGGAGAGACGAATCCACAGTTATGTCAGTGTACATGTATTTAAATCTAAAACTTTAAGGATGACTTTCCTTAAAGTTTTAAATTTAAATACATGTACATTGATATAAACTGGGGGATTTGGATTTTTTTCTCCATTTTTATTAATATTATATTATTATTTAGTAATTTATTTTGCTGCGACAGTTGAATTTCCCAGGTATTTCAAGCTTATTATCAAAATCGTCTCCAAAGCTTCTCCTTTTGCTGTATCTCCTTTCATATTCTCTTTCTTCCATCTTACTTTCCACCATCTCCTAAAAATAATTGTATTATATTGCAACTGTGAGGTATTCCTCCTATTACACCTTTAAACTCTTTCTGTTCCCTGTTTCTCTTTCACCGGTGAACGACCTCATAGGTCCCAGCGCTCGATTTTATGGTAAAACTTCCGTATTCCATCGATTCCTTTGCAAAATTCCTCCACTCGTGCTGTCTTTCTAGCTCATTATCTTCCACGAATCTCCACTTATCTCCGGTGAGTGCAGTACAAATAATGATAATGAGAGCGCGAAAACCACAAAAGTCCGTTCGCAAAAGTACTTTTTGGGGTGGGGTTTGGGGGGGAGGGGTGCTGCCCCCGAATGTTTCCGTATCGTGAGAATCATCTTCCCCTAAGGAACCATTCTCTTCCCCGCCACCGGAGAGAAGGTCTTAAACTCCGATGTATGGAGCCATTTCCCCCTGACGTTTAAGGAAGAAACGACGGTTCTTACCAGATAGTTAAGGCACTTCACTCCCGGTCTGGATTGAGCATAAACTGGAGGAATCTTCCCCCTTAGTTTGTTTTCGGGGGGGTGGGGGAGGGTTCAATTATTGGATTCCCCCAAAAAACTGAGGGAGGGGAAAATCAAGGAAAGGGGTTTTAGTGATTACGAAATCAGTTTCTTTTTTTTTTCTTTTTTTTTTTTGCCTCCAACGGCTCTCGCTTGATATTCGTTTCCACCTAAGTTAAAAAAACTCGAGCGACATAAAGATCTTATTCCAGAAAATCAGAAAGTGGAAAAAAGGTCTTGCAAAAGAAAAGAATGCATAGAAAGTGATGGAACTAAAAAGTAAGATAGAAAATAAAGAACAAAAGATTATACATTCAAAAGAAAATGAAAAACGGGACTTGGAAGAAAAACCCTAGGAAATATCAAGCAAAACCCCAAACTATTGTACTCATATGCGAAAAAGATGAAGAAAAGAATAGAAATAGGCCCTCTAAGAATTGAAGGGAGATTAACGAATGAAAAAAAGGAAATATGCAACATATTGGCAGAAAGATATAAGAGAGAATTTACCCCTAGAATTGATAATGAAGATAATAACACAGAAATAAGGGATGAAAATAGTGAATATTTATCAGACATAGATATTAATGAAGTTGATATTGTGCAGGCTATTAATGAAATTAAAAATGAATTAGCAGCTGGGCCTGATGGTGTCCCTGCTATTTTATTAAAGAAAGTAATTTATTCTACCCTAAATATTATTAAGGCAAAGTGTAGATACAGGCAAGATTTATGATGAGCATAAATTAGCATATATTACCCCTACTTTCAAAAGTGGATCAAGACTAGAGGCAAGTAATTATAGGCCTGTGAGTCTAACATCACATATTATGAAAGTGTATGAAAGTGTAAAGAAGAAAATTATTATGAAACATTTAATAGAAAATAATTTGTTTAATATAGGACAACATGGTTTTGTACCCGGAAAAAGTGCACAAACCCAACTGTTAGTCCACTGTGAGAACATATATAAAAATATGAAAAACGGAAAAGAAACAGATGTGGTTTATCTAGACTTTGCAAAAGCTTTTGACAAGGTAGACCATAATATATTAGCGAATAAAATTAGAAATCATAATATAGTGGACAAGGTGGGAAGATGGATAAAAAGAATTTTTACACAACAGAAAACAGATAGTTATTGCAAACGATAAGAAATCGGATGAAGCTAAGGTAATATCCGGTTTGCCTCAAGGTACGGTGCTAACTGCATTGCTGTTTGTTATTATGATTGCGGACATAGACAGTAATGGTAAGGACTCGGTAGTGAATAGTTTCGCTACAAAGAGACCTTAACAAAGTATATGAATGGGCAGAGGTAAATATGGATGGTATTTAACTCTGATAAATTTGAATCAATAAATTATGGAGATAGAGAAGGAAAGCTATATGCATATAGGGGACCTAATACCGAGACAATCACATATAAGGAAGCAGTTAAAGACCTTGGTGTGATGTTGAATAGGAACATGTTATACAATGATCAAATAGCAATTCTACTGGTAAAATGCAAAGCAAATATGGGAATGTTGTTACGGCACTTCAAAACAAGAAAAGCTGAACACATGATTATGCTTTATAAAACGTATGTTCGTAGTCGACTTGAATATTGCAATATGATATGGTACCCACACTACCAAAAGGATATTGCACAAATAGAGAGTGTACAAAGGTCCTTTACAGCTAGAATAGAAGAAGTTAAGGATCTTGACTACTGGGAAAGACTACAATCCTTTAAAGAAAAATTAATATAGTCTAGAAAGGAGAAGAGAACGCTACATGATAATTCAGGCATGGAGCTAAAAATATCAGAAAGAGCAAGCAGAGGTAGATTAATAGTGCCCAAAACTATACCAGGTAAACTAAGGAAAGCAACAGGACATTAATCCACTACGCACCAGCATCGACAATGCAGCGTCTATTCATTGAGTTGCCAGCCTCATGTGAGAATATATCAGGAGTGAGCGTAGATGTATTTAAGAATAAGCTCGACAAATATCTAAGCTGCATCCCAGACCATCCAAGATTGGAAGATGCATTAGCAATTCTCTGGCAGACATCAGAGGTGCCTCACACTGAGGGACCTGGGGCAATCCGAACAAGATGTAAGGTCTGTCAGGTAAGGTAAGGTTTCTCTTTCTCTCTCTCATCTCTCTCTCTCTCTCTCTCTCTCTCTCAGTTGTGGAATAAATAGTGCTGAAAACTACAGATACTCGTGAAAGGTCTTGAGAGTCCCTGCTAGTGGAGATAGTTGAAAGTGAAGGATGACAGCAGGATATTTGAATATGTATTTTGGAATAAATGTGATCAATGATGACTGATGGAAGAAAGAAAGAGGACACGAGTCGCAAAATAATATAATTGGTAAATAGATGATTAGATATTTATATTTACTCTCAGATTCAGGACCAAATCACAGCCACAGATGTGCCCCAGCCAGTTATTATTATTATTATTATTATTATTATTATTATTATTATTATTAGTATTATTATTATTTGTGTAGTTCCTCGTTGGACAAGTGGTTTTCGCGCTCGGCTACCAATCCGGTGGTCCGAAGTTCGATTCTCAGCTCTGCCAATGCGGAATCAGAGGAATTTATTTCTAGTGATAGAAATTCATTTCTCGATATAATGTGGTTCGGATCCCACAATAAGCTTTAGGCCCTGTTGCTAGGCGACCAATTGGTTCCTAGTACTTAAAAATATCTAATCCTTCGGGCCAGCCCTAGGAGAGCTGTTAATCAGCTCAGTGGTCTGGTTAAACTAAGATATACTTACTTTATTATTATTAGTGTATGCTGGAAACAGACCTTCTCTCAAACGTGTTTTATAAAAAACATGGCAGAATTCACAGAACTGATTTTATACAAAATTCTTTCAATTCTCCTAATCATAAGGAGAATTGAAAGAATTTTGTACAAAATCAATTCTGTGAATTCTGCCATTATCTTTAATAAAAATGTTATTATTATTATTATTATTATTATTATTATTATTATTATTATTATTATTATTATTATTATTATTATTATTATAAGTGTATGCTGGAAACAGACCTTCTTTCAAACATGTTTTATCAAAAAATAATGGCGGAATTCACAGAACTGATTTTATACAAAATTCTTTCAATTCTCCTCATCATAAGGAGAATTGAAAGAATTTTGTATAAAATCAATCCTGTGAATTCTGCCATTATTTTTAATAAAATATTATTATTATTTTTATTATTATTATTATTAAACTTTTCAGTTCTTGCCTCTATTGCGTATAACATTTAATCCCCAATTTGCTATTTTTCATGAAGCAATATAATGAAACTCGACCGTAACCAACGCCGGTGAATGTAACACCCAAAATCATATCCTCCACGATGAGCACCAATAAATAACGCAGCGCACATCTGCTGTTATAATAATTGCTGGACTTTATCAAATCAATTATCAGCCGCCAGATCGACT
>NC_087211.1:52591491-52611491 GCF_015104395.2 Macrobrachium nipponense | reverse complement strand
AGATGAGGTACATTTCCAGAGTAATGAACAAGTCTAAGATGCCGTGATGTGATTTGAGAATGAACATCAGAATTACTGCTAGAAGCCCACGCACGCTGACACAGATACACTTATAAATCAACGACCAAACGCATTCATTTTATATAATATATGTGCGTTTGGGTGTGTGTGTGTGTGTGTGTGTGCCTATCTCTCCATGTAAGTGGTATGTATGCATATAAGTATGTACGCAGATTTTAGAGAGCCCAGAACCTAGAATGCTCCACTGCCCTAGATTTCCAGTTATGTGGGATGTAAACCCTATTTCTGTCAACTGCCTCTGTACCTCTCTTTTAAGTTCCTCGTTGGACGAGTGGTTTTCACGCTCGGCTACCAATCCGGTGGTACGAAATTCGATTCTCGGCTCGGCCAACGCGGAATCAGAGGAACTGATCTCTGGTGATAGAAATTCATTTTTCGGTGTAATGTGGTTCGGATCCCACAGTAAGCTGTAGGTCCCGTTGCTAGTTGGCCAATTGGTTCATAGCCACGTAAAAAAGTATCTAATCCTTCGGGCCAGCCCTAGGAGAACTGTTCATCAGCTCAGTGGTCTGGTTAAACTAAGATATACTTAACTTTAACCTCTCTTTTAACAATCTAACGCGCTGGTATTCATGAATGTTTCCGTAACGATTAAGCTGCAAGAAAATTTGAATGTAAAAAAAGGCAATATAAAAAAAAAAATCCCCAAACCAAATGACACTTAGCAAACTCCCCAAAACGAGGCCAGTCAATCGTAACTGAGGCTCAGCGGGAATCAAAACCTCATAGGATGACATTCGATTCCCGTTTCCTCTGCCAGACAGTCCTCCAATCAGTCCCCGAGGATACGTCACGTCTCTCTAAAAGGCTCAGACGGGTTTGAGCTTCCCCCCTCTTTTTCAGTCTTCTCGCTTACTCGGGGAGTAAGCCTACAAACTACTTTGTTGTTTTGTTGTTGCTGTTGTTGTTCTTGGGGGGGGGGGGGGGGGGGGAGGAAAGCCCTATGGAAAAGCCTTAAAAGGTCTGAAAACGGAGTTTTGCATAGAATTTAAGATACAGGAATTTTAAGATTGGATATTTACTTGTTTGTTTGTTTGTTTGTATGGTGTTTTTCCGTTGCATGGAACCAGTGGCTATTCAGCAACGGGACCAACGACTTTACGTGACCTCTGAACCACGTCGAGAGTGAATTCCTATCACCAGATATACACATCTCTGACCCCTCAGCGGAATGCCCGAGAATCGAACTCGCGGTCACTGAGGTGGCAGGCCAAGACCTTACCGCTCACGCCACTGAGGCGCTTGATAGGATATTTATAATTCATTTATTAGAATGAAAATGTAAAAAGTAAATAACGATCATGTTAAATCCTACAGAATAATTATTTCTAAAGAAATATAGGATATTTACTTTAATTTTCGTTGGCGAAACAACGCGCTATTAGATCGTAGATTCTAGCATGCGCCACGAGTCAGCTGGAGATCGGAACCCGCCTTGTACGGTTTGATTAATCGTCTGTGGGTTCTTGGAAATAGGGAATTTGTTTAAGCCCAGTCACGAACTAAATAATGTGGTTCATTTCAGATTGATTTTTGACAAAACATTTATTTTAGTTTAATTTCAGTGTTATTTACAGTTTCCGATGGCAAATTGGGCTTCTAATGGCTTCTTTAGATCGTTGTTTAGCACGAAGTTATTAACTGCAGTGAACGATGCTAACATTAACACTGTGACTTTTTACTAGGGAACCACTTTAGAATCTAATTCCTATTGGTCCAGGTCCTGATATAAATAACTAACTAACATATACAATATATATAATATAATATATATATATATATATATATATATATATATATATATATATATATATATATATATAGGATATATATATATATGGACATAATAAATAAATAAACAGATATATATATATATATATATATATATATATATATATATATATATATATATATATATATATATATATATATAATCTATGTATGTATATATATATACATGGATGGGTGTGTGTGGGTGCGTATGTGGGCGGGGCGTAAATTCCCGAGATGTATACTATAGTAGATTCACATCAACCGAGCATCTTATGTCTAGGCCAGTCCCTTACGACGCTCCTGATTGGCTGTTGATAAGCCAATCACAGGGCTGGAAACTCTCAGTCTCTCCAGAGAGTCCACATGGGCAGGATGTACGTTCCACTTCCCCTGAGGGAATACATATCCTTCAGGAGAGGTGGAACATATACATCCTGCCTATGTGAACTCTCGAGATTGTACCCTGTGACTGGCTTATCAACAGCCAATCAGGAGGGTCGTAAGGGACTGGCCTAAACATCAGGTGCACGGGTGATGTAAATATACTTTGGTATTGCATCAGCCTCGGTTATTTTTTATCTTATTCATTTATTATTATTATTTTTTTTTTTTTTTTGCCATGCGCCTAGGTTAGGTTAGATAAGGCAAGGCAAGTTGAAAGTAGGCGTCCACCAACTAATTTGGGTGTGGGAAACATTATTTAATTGTCTTCAAGAAGATTCTATGGTTAGTTTTTAAAATACAGCGTCCCACACTCGGTTACCATTCAGGAACGAGGGGCGGGGCTTAGTTCCAATGAGCCGTGGATTCTGCTGTAAATACGGTATTTTAAAACATATTAATAGATGTGTAATATGCGGGACGGGGCTTAGCTGCAAAGAGCCGTGATTCTGCTATATGTACAGCAATGTAAAACGTATTTATAGATGATACAGGCATCATGTAGCAGTATTGGCATTCCGAGCGTGATGAATAGATAGGTTCATTAAACTGCCATTTCCAATTTCACCGTCAATCATTTCCCTACAATTCGCACTTCATTACAGAGGTCATTACAAAGAGATTTACGAATGACAGGAATAACAGGGCAGTAATGATTCGTTATTGTTGCAGTCAGAATTCAATATATGCTTCAAACGTTTATAAACACGAGTTACTATTGAAGCTAATGAACTGCTAAACGAATTAAAAATGAACACTTGACAATATTCCAGCCCCTGATAAATAGGCTTTGCATCTGTCCTAAGTCCAACAAAATAGGGTGTTCATTTTTTTAAAAGCCCATAAAAATTCCAAGCCCACATAAATGAGTTTTTCATCTTTCCCAAGCCCAGATAAATACGGTGTTCAATTTCTAAAAGCCCATATAAATGGGCTTTACATCTTTCCCAAGCCCAGACAAATAGGGACTTCGTTCTTCATAAGCCTAGATAAATGGGCTTTTCATTACTCCAAGCCCAGATGAATGGGCTTTTCATTATTCCAAGCCCAGATAAATACGATGTTAAATTCATAAAAGCCCAGATAAATGGGTTTTTTATCTTTCCCAAGCCCAGATAAATACGGTGTTCAATTTCTAAAAGCCCATATAAATGGGCTTTTCATCTTTCCCAAGCCCACACAAATAGGGTCTTCGTTTTTCATAAGCCCAGATAAATGGGCTAAGGATTAGACTGAAATGCAGTAGAAGACGCTTGAATAGGCTTTCAATCTCATTATATATATATGTGAGTGTGTGTGTGTGTATATACATATAATATATATATGTGTATATATTTTCCTAAAACCTCTTTCCTGACGACACGTAAAATGGAGACAAATTAATTAAGGCTACTTTCTTTGATAATTAGGGACAAAGGGATTTGTCTGTCAGAGAAAATTAATTAGCGAAAAATAATTAATGGAGTTTCGCAGCCAAACTGACTTCTGCAAAGCGCTGGAAATTGATACAGCCAAACTCCTCGGGTCTGGGATCCTCTGCTTTAGAGAACACATAATCCCTCTCTCTATTCACTTTGTGATGAATTTTAAATGTACACATTACATACGTAGGCATATTCACACACACACACATGCAAAAATATACATATATATATATATATATATATATATAATATATATATATATCAATATATATTTATATATATATAATATATATTTCTATATATATGCATATATATATATACTATAGTATATATATATTATATATATATATCTCTCTATATATATATCTAATCTATATATATATATATAACTATATATATAATAATATAGATTATATTATATATATAGATAATTAATATCTACTAATATAATATATATACATATAATATAATAGATTATATGATATACATATATATATATATCTCACTTATATACTGTTATATATCTATATTATATATATATATATAATATAATCTAATCATATCTATATATATATGTATATATATATGTATGTATATGCATGTGTATATAAAATACGATATTTATTTATAGACAAACATTGTGTGTATTTATGTACGTGTATGTGTATATATATATATATTATATATATATATATATATATATATATATATATATATATATATATATATATACACACAAATATATATATATACATACATAAAGGGTGTGTTCTATTTAATTGCTTTTTTATATTTTTCTGCACTTATGGAAAAAATGGATAAGTATCGAGACCTGAAAATAGAAATAAAAAGGATATGGGATATGCCAGTGGAAATTGTACCCATAATCACAAGAACACTAGGCACGATCGCAAGATCCCTGAAAAGGAATATGGAAAAACTAGAGGCTGAAGTAGCTCCAGGAGTCATGCAGAAGAGTGTGATCCTAGAAACGACGCACATAGTAAGAAAATTGATGGACTCGTAAGGAGGCAGGATGCAACCCGGAACCCTACACTATAAATACCACCCAGTCGAATAGGAGGACTGTGATAGACAATAAATAATAATAATAATAATAATAATAATAATAATAATAATAATAATAATAAATTCGGAAAGAAACTGCTAAATAAATAAAAATGCATGAGTGAGCAAGCAACAGAACATTTTACACTTCACGGAACTGAAATAAAAGCGTTTAATGCGTCGTGCTCTCGTCTGCTTTTGGAGTTTGAAAGGCGAATTCGAATTTCAATTGTCGAGCGGATAGTGGCCATCTAGAACCCAGGATATAATGGGACGCCAGAAAATGAATATTCCCCGAATCGATTTTCGCTTCTGCTCCTCTCTAGTTCCCCTCTATATGTTTGAACGCAGGATGACAGCTGATTATGATTTTCTCCCTCTCTATCCCTCTCCCTCTCTCTCTCTCTCTCTCTCTCTCTCTCTCTCTAATCTCAAAACTTGTAATTCGAAGTTGGGTTCTAGACTTTTCAATAATTCTTCATACGCATTTATCTTGCAAATGGATCCCTCCTCTCTCTCTCTCTCTCTCTCTCTCTCTCTCTCTCTCTTTATTCCTCTCTATTTTCAAGTAATTGTAATTCGAAATTGGGCTCTAGAATTTTCAGTGATTCCTCATATACATTTATATTGCAAATGGATCACCCCCCCCCCCCCTCTCTCTCTCTCTCTCTCTCTCTCTCTCTCTCTCTCTCTCTCTCTCTCTCATCTTTTGCTTCTTTATTCACTCGAAAATTCAATCTACTTGTTCCAGTCTTTTCCTCCGAATCTTTGTGAATGTCGTTTGCCAAATTTTCCCAACAATTTTCCATCCAGATCGGACGTTTCGACGTTTCCTAATTCGCCTCCCCACGAGAGAGAGAGAGAGAGAGAGAGAGAGAGAGAGAGAGAGAGAGAGAGAGAGAGAGGGGGGGGGATTATAAACCATGAAGGGACACAAATATAAAGTGGTATCATGCAACTGGCGTCATACTGTATTGACGCATATGGATTTCATATTGTTATTATTATTATCTTATCACAAGCAATTTACTAATCCTTACTAATAGAATATTCATTTGCTGCGTCCTATAAGTGACTCGCTAGTATTTTTCAACTATTATGTCATTGACGTTCACCCTATAGTATTCTTTTCCAAATGATAAGTCATGTGTATACAGAAATAATGTATGATAAATGCGTAAAGTAACTAAGTCTACGGGCATAACCAGCCCCGTTTCATGCGCAGAACCAGCTCCATTTCAGCGAATCCCTTCTCATCCCCACCCCATTCGGTGGCGGTGCCTGGTGGAGGTAGGGTGAAACCCCATTATAAACCATCTTAGGGGTCTCCACGATAACCCTGCCAAGTTTCATGCCCATCGGACCGGCCGTCTGGCAGTGATTGAATAACAGACGAACGGACAGACAAAACGCCCATAAATATTATTATTCAAACACTAACCCAGACACTACTTTTGTATTTAAGAGAAATAGAACTATTAGAAAAGCTTAGATTATTTTTATTTGCCTTTTGTAAATTTAGATCAGCCTTGTTTTTCTAGGTTTAATAACTACGTTTTAAGAGTCTTTTTGTAGCAGAAGAGCCTTTGTTTTGTCTGAATATTTGTTTATATTATTTTTGAAGTTTAAGTGCCCGTTTTCTGGTCATTTCAAGCGCTTAACGTAAAGTGCTTAATTTAACATTACTCAGTTTGGTTAGGTGCCTCTTCCCCTTTTGTTTATATTATGGAACTATCGTTTTTCTTTTTTTAAGAGTGTTTATGAACGCTTCCTTGGTGATGTCTGAACGTTGGTGCTCGGACAGAGTTCAGTTCGGGCTAGAACACTCCCCTGGTATTATCTCTTGAACAGCTGACTGATTCTTGGAGTTTGGATGGCGATTATTTGCCGACAGTATTTTTGGACTACGCTTTGGATCTTCGCCTTGGTCTGTTGTCTGCAGGTTCTCTTGTCACTTGCGACTCGAGTGTCTCCTGTTTCGACCTGCTACTTGGGTGCTTTGATACGAGACTCGTAGGTCCTCCTGTCACCTGCGACTTGAGCCTCTCCTGCTTTTCCCTGTCGAGGAGGAGGAATTCCCAGGGAATTGGTGCCGTCGCTGTCTCCCGGCATTGAAGTGAGTTTACCTACCGCCTCTGCGTCTCCATCCATCTGCTGTGGATTTGGGAGGGGGAGCTTGCTATAGTAGATTCACATCAACCGTGCATTTGATGTCTAGGCCAGTCCCTTACGACGCTCCTTCATTGGCTGTTGATAAGCTAATCACAGGGCTGGAAACTCTCAAGTCTCTCTCGAGAGTTCACATGGGTAGAATCTACTATGTTCCACCTCTCTGAGGGATACTTATGTAAGAAGTATCCCTCGAGAGAAGTGCAACTTGCATCCTACCTAATGTGAACTCTCGAGAGACACTGAGAGTTTCCGGCCCTGTGATTGGCTTATCAACAGCCAATCAGGAGCGTCGTAAGGGACTAGCCTAGACATCAAATGCACCGTTGATGTGAATCTACTATAACTCGTGAGATGGTCTGTAGGGAGGCTGACTCCAGGTGAGACGGAGTATCGCCCCCCTTTACGTTATTATTCTGGAGTTCATGACCTGCCCTGATAACTGTTTTGGAGACTGGATCGCGGCCCTGGGATAGACTCTTCCCTAATGACTTCACTAATGTGAGAAGAACTGTATTTTGTCATGTTTGTGCTGTGACCTTATTACGTCACCTGATGAGTCATTTGTAGACAAGGTTTCACGTATTTAGCTTTGTAATAATAGGTAGGGATTATAATTATTTTCTTTTGTTTACGCTGCCTTCCTTCTTCCTTTGGTTTAGAATTAGGGCCGTTTTTGGTCTGGCCAGCAAAATCGTTGGATCCAAAGAGTCGTTTATTGATAATTGTCATTTCCTCCTCATACATTTGTCTTTATTTGATAGGGCTTAGCTTATTAGTTTTAAGTAATCTAGTGGGATTCAAAAGACCGGTATTCGTCCTTTCCTGGTTGTTATTAAGGCATTGAATTATTATATCTCACAAGGTTGATCTAAATATTGTATTGATATTAAGCATTAAATATTGTTAAGTTTCCTTGAGTGTTTGTTTCCGCTGACCTTCAGCACCGAGATACATAATAATACTGACAACCCAAAAATAATTTGATAATTGCATAACAACCTCGAGGGTTGTAACAAGAACACAAGCCTACAATGTTTAATTGCTGGAATACAAAATAGAACAACCATATTACAGACATTCATAACTTCGAGTGAATAATATTTTGACGTCTCGCAAACTAATTCCATTTTGATTTATAATTAGAAAATTGAGGGACGCGAAAAGAACATCTAAATTTGAAGTGGAAGAAAACCGAAATGAAATCTGGCGAGGCATAATATTACTGCACTGTTGATTTCAATCAAACAACTAAGCGTCATTGATTCGTCATTAATGAATAACAGTAACGGGAATTTTATTTTCGCAGCTCTGAGAGTAATTGCAATTGAAGGATAATTGCAGTCAATGATTTCATCGCTGATTCTGTTGTGTGTGCAGTGAATAGAGTTTGGTAATTATACGAAGCTTACATTTCCATATAAATACAAGCCCTCGTTCTACGATGTACGGATAATACGTAATGTATAGACATGTGATAATGAAGTGCATCAGTACAGCATAATGTATTGTATCATTGTTATAATGAGGTGACTCGATACAATGTAAGGTTATGATGAGGTGTACTAATACGATATAACAATGCAACTCCATAACACATAATTAAGAGCATCAAAACGTGAAATGAATAATATCTATAGAACATTGTAAAATTTATCAGTACGTTATAATGAAATGTATCAGTCCATTATAATGAAGAACATCGAAGGATATAATGAAGAGTATCGATCTGTATTTTCTAAGCGCTGTGGCAAAACACAACGAAAGAAAAAAAATTTTTTTTTACTTTTCTGTAAAGAAAAATAATGAGATGGCTTTGTCTATCCGCCCACATATCATCCATCCTCCAATCACCAAACGTACCAAATTGCAGCCCTCTAACCTCTGTAGTTTTTATTTTATTTAGGGTTAGATTTAGCCATGATCTTGCAACGCTATAGGACCGTGGCTGAGGTTGATGGGCTGCGGCTCATACAGCATTATACGTTGTACAGAAGACTCGATTGCGCCAAAGAAATTTCGGCTTAATATTTTGCTGTTTTTATTAAGTAAGCCCTTTCACATCCTGAACTGATGCCAACTCCTTAAGTTTTTAAAGAAGACTCATCAGCAGTGCGTCTACCCGCGAAATGAACCTTTAGCCTATTGGGTCTGTCTTGAACCCATAGTCTTCCTTGTTCATATCTGCGTTCATTATTCTATCCCTGTTGCAAAAGCAATGGAAAATGATGGAAAAATCATTGCTGAGAGGGAAAGAGAAAATCATTGCTAAGAGGGAGAGAGAAAATCATTGCTTAGAGAGATAGAGAGAGTACATATCTATTGAACTACGTATGCAATTACCCAAGAACTGGAATATAGCAGGTAGAATCACTGCAGAGAAAGAGAGAAGCGCCTCGGTGGCGTGGGTGGTATGGTGTTGGCGATCCATCTCGGTGGTCGCGAGTTCGATTCTTGGACATTCCATTGAGGAGTGAGGGATGTGTATTTCTGGATAAAGAAGTTCATTCTCGACGTGGTTCGGAAGTCACGTAAAACCGTTGGTCCCGTTGCTGAATAACCACTGGTTCCATGCAACATAAAAACGCCATACAAGCGAAAGCAAAAGAGAGAGACCTTACCTTACCTTACAGACCTTACATCTTGTTCGGGTTGCCCCAGGTCCCTCAGTGTGAGGCCCCTCTAATGTCTACCAGAGAGCTGCTAATACATCTTCCGGTATATTCTGCATCTTCCAATCTTGGATGGTCTGGGATGCAGCTTAGATATTTGTCGAGCTTATTCTTAAACACATCTACGCTCACTCCTGATATATTCCTCAGATGAGCTGGCAACGCATTGAATAGACACTGCATTATCGATGCTGGTGCGTAGTGGATTAATGTCCTGTGTGCTTTCCTTATTTTTCCTGGTATAGTTTTGGGCACTATTAATCTACCTCTGCTTGATCTTTCTGATAATTTTAGCTCCATGATGTTTTCGGCTATCTGTTTCCATGCCTGAATTATCATGTAGCGTTCTCTTCTCCTTTCTAGACTATATAATTTTAAGGATTGTAGTCTTTCCCAGTAGTCAAGGTCCTTAACTTCTTCTATTCTAGCTGTAAAGGACCTTTGTACACTCTCTATTTTTGCAATATCCTTTTGATAGTGTGGGTACCATATCATATTGCAATATTCAAGTCGACTACGAACATATGTTTTATAAAGCATAATCATGTGTTCAGCTTTTCTTGTTTTGAAGTGCCGTAACAACATTCCCATTTTTGCTTTACATTTTGCCAATAGAATTGCTATTTGATCATTGCATAACATGTTCCTATTCATCATCACACCAAGGTCTTTAACTGCTTCCTTATTTGTGATTGTCTAATTATTAGGTCCCCTATATGCATATAGCTTTCCTTCTTTATCTGCATAATTTATTGATTCAAATTTATCAGAGTTAAATACCATCCTATTTACCTCTGCCCAATCATATACTTTGTTAAGGTCTCTTTGTAGCGCGTTCCTATCTTCATCACAAGTAATTTCTCTACTTATTCTTGTGTCATCGGCAAAACTACTCACTACCGAGTCCTCAACATTACTGTCTATGTCTGCAATCATAATAACAAACAATAATGCAGCTAACACCGTACCTTGTGGCACATCGGATATTACCTTAGCTTCATCCGATTTCTCATCGTTTGCAATAACTATCTGTTTTCTGTTGTGTAAAAATTCTTTTAACCATCTTCCTACTTTATCCACTATATTATGTTTTCTAATTTTCTTCGCGAATATATTATGGTCTACCTTGTCAAAAGCTTTTGCAAAGTCTAGATAAACCACATCTGTTTCATTTCCGCTTTTCATATTTTTGTATATGTTCTCACGGTGGACTAACAGTTGGGTTTGTGTACTTTTTCCGGGTACAAAACCATGTTGTCCTATATTAAACAAATTATTCTTTATTAAATGTTTCATAATATTTTTCCTCATTACCCTTTCATATGTGATGTTACACTCAAAGGCCTATAATTACTTGCCTCTAGTCTTGATCCACTTTTTAAAGTAGGGGTAATATATGCTAATTTGTGCTCATCATAAATCTTGCCTGTATCTACATTTTGTCTTAATAATATTGCAAGTGGCTTTGCGATAGAATGAACTACTTTCTTTGACAAAATAGCAGGGACACCATCAGGCCCTGCAGCAGCTCCATTTTAATTTCATTAATAGCCTGCACAATATCAGCTTCATTAATATCTATGTCAGCTAAATATTCACTATTTTCGTCCCTTACTTCTATATCATTATCTTCATTATCAGTTCTTGGGGTGAATTCTCTCTTATATCGTTCTGCCAATATGTTGCATATTTCCTTTTTTTCATTCGTTAATCTCCCTTCAATTCTTAGACGGCCTATTTCTATTCTTCTTTTATTCATATTTTTCGCGTACGAGAGAGAGAGAGAGAGAGAGAGAGAGAGAGAGAGAGAGAGAGAGAGAGAGAGAGAGAGAGCATGTAAATGGGTACATATTTAATTATGATGTAATAGTCAGAGAGCTAGAAAACAGCCGAAGAAGTACTTTTGCGGCATAAATAATCGGAGCCTGTGTTGATTCTATCCACAGGGAGATCACAAAATTTAGCAGTGCAAATAAACTCACAATCGCTCGTGGCTTCATTTGCATCCTGTAGGTCAGTGATTTGTTATGCAGTGCAAAGATTAAAAAGGGTACTTGTCTAATAGTAAGATGATATAATAATAATAAAAATAATAACAATAATAATATTCATTATTATTATTATTATTATTATTATTATTATTATTATTATTATTATTATTATTATTATTATTATTATTATACACTATCCATGGGCAAATCTTCACGTTTGCATAATACTTAACCATGAAAAGCAAAGAAATTTATTGAGCATATATACTATATATATATATATATATACTATATATATATATATATATATATATATATATATATATATATATATAATATATATATATATATATATATATATATATATATAATATATATATATATATATTTATATTTATATATATATACATACATACAACTACATACATACATACATACATGCATACATATACATGTTTATGCATATATCATACATATATATATATATATATATATATATATATATATATATATATATATATATATAGTTCTTAATATATGACTAACAACATCCAAGAAGGGTTGAGAAAGGAAAGCCGGGTGGTGACGCCGCTGTTTCTAACTGTATTCTGTTTAAATTCTTACAACAAACGATGACAAGAAGTCATTGGAAAATCTTACTGGATCACAAAACAGTAACAATCACTTATTCTCAAATTTCTTACTCAACAATTACAAAGGCAAATCACTCAAACTAAAGCAATACAATACAATTAATAATAATGCAGTTTCAATAAACTTAGATTATTTAATAAAATTCGTAATTCAAATGACATTAAAGAAAACGTTGAAACAGCAAATTAAATGGCATACTCAACTAAATAAACAAGTAAAGCCTTTCACAAAGTTAATTCAAACATTCTCCCCACCATAGGAGTCATAACTCCTATCAAACAAAGAAAACATAATAATGAACAAGGTACAGTCCAGTAACATACAGTAAGTTACACTGGAATTTGTCTCAAATAGGAAGTTAAAATTTAACAGTAATTTCAATAGATTCTGTAGTAGTAACTCAAACTGATGTTTGCTAAGAGACAAAAAATAAACAATAAATTAGGATAAATGTTATTTATAGCAAAATGGACTTACAAATCTTGAATAAACATGTGAATCTAGATACAAACCTATATGATCACAAATCTAGTTTCTTAGGGACATTAGTTATCCTGCCCGATCGGGTGCGATTCTCAACAGAGTACTCAAGAGGGAATACAGACTTAGATTTCTCAAGAGGGGATTCAGGCATGGATTCATTTATGGTTTCTGTTATAGCTTCAGAGTCAAAACTTGAAATTTCCAGATAATGTAATCTTTGCATAGGCCTGGTAATTACCCCCTTGGAATTTTTTACATTTACACTTTTAATAAGTCCATCTTTGCCTGGAAATACATCAACTATCACACCCAAGGGCCAATGCAGTCTGGGCAAATTATCTTCCTTCACTAACACTAAATCGCCCCTTTTCAGGTCACAATTTGGAGTGAAACCCTTAACAACACAAGGTAAACTCCAGATATAATCATTGCTCCATACAGTCCAAAACATATTTAAGATCTGCCTTCTTAAGATTTCTCTATCACTTAAATCCTTGGCTGAAATACAAGAAGGGTCAGTGTTCACCGGAGTTTGAAAACCTGTACTTCTCCCAATAAGAAAATGAGAGGGAGATAAAGGGACAGGGGCATCAGGTTCATCACTAACAAAAGTCAAAGGCCTGGAATTTACACATGCCTCAACTTCATGTAAGGTCGTTTCTAATTCACACCTGGAAATATAATTACCACCTAAAGTTTTTCGAACAGCAGACTTTACTGATCTTATTAAACGTTCCCACCAACCTCCCCACCAAGGAGACCTTGGAACTATAAATCTCCAGTGGGGAGACAGGTGTCCATAAACCTTTTGCAATTCACTGACACATGCAACAAAGGTCTTAGCATTATCGGAATACAGCACTGATGGAAGGCCCCTACGAGCAATTAATCTGCGAATTGCAAGCATACAGTCAAGGACACTCATGGAGTCAGTAAGCTCTACATGTATGGAGCGGACTACAGCGCACGTGAAAAACAAAATATAAAACTTTTTCGATGCAAAATCAACACAAAATAGAGGACCAGCAAAGTCGAGACCAGTTACAGTAAATGGTGGTGCAGCCTTCACCCTTAATTCTGGTAAAGGAGCTACAGGTTGAATGCAAGCCCTTGAATCATGTCTTTGACATCTAACAAATTTCTTGATGACAGACATTGCTAATACTCTAATTCCTATTATCCAAAAACTACTTCTTAAGGAAGACATAATAGAAGAAACACCTGCATGTTTAAGAAATATGTTGAAAGCTGACAAGTAGTTTAGCAAAGTGACATTTGGGTATTATTACTGGGTGTTTACTTTCATAGGTTAAATCTGCATGCTCAAGCCTACCCTTAATTCTCAATAAACCTTGCTCATCTAGAAAAGGATCCAATTTACACAAAAGGATCCAATTTACACCCCTTGGAATAGGTTTTTTTCTCAATAAAGCATTAAATTCCGAGGGATAGACCTCTCTCTGTACACAATAAATCATTTTAGTTTTGGCCTTCTCTAATTCATCTAAAGTCAGTGGGCCTGAAGTTCCCAAACATTTAATTACATGCATTTTACAGTTATGTACAAATCTCAAAACCCAAGCCATTACATGCTGAGCTTTACTAAAGTGACTCCATCTATCAAATTCAAACAAAGATGTGTCTAAACTGAGAGCAACACAAGTCATATCGTCCTTACAATTAGCTTCTTCCATAATAGAAAACAATTTTTTACCTTCATGACAAAATAACAAAGGTTCAGATAGCCAGGAGGGACCATTTACCCATAAACTATTAGCCAAAAGCTGATCACCTAACATCCCCCTGGATATCAAATCAGAAGGGTTGTCAATTCCTGAACAATGATGCCAACAGCTAGGTGGAGTTATACTTTGGATTTCAGTAACTCTGTTAGCTACAAAGGGTTTCCATTTACAAGGGTCTCCTTGAATCCAAGCAAGTGCTATCTTAGAATCAGTCCAACACATGAGGGAGGTATCATTACCCAAACTTAGAGCATTCTTTACAAAACTACTAACCTTGAACACAATAAACTCCCCATTAATTCCAGTCTAGGAAGAGTTACTGTCTTGATAGGTGCTACTCTAGATCTGGATGCCAACAATGACACCTTATAAGAACCATCCTGGGAGCAGGTTCGTATATATACACAAGCACCATACCCCTTTGTGGAAGCATCTCCAAAGGCATGTAATTCAATTTTACAAAGACCTGCCCATGAAGTATCAGGAAAATAGCACCTATTAACATTCCAAGATTTCAGAAATTTAGCACTCTCGACCCACTTCTGAAACTTAACCTGCATTTCCAGAGGTAATAAATCATCCCAAAGAAGACCCAATCTCCAAATGTCCTGAGAGAGTATTTTACCATACATTACAAAGGGACTTATAAGACCCAGAGGATCAAATAATTTAGCAATAAGACTCAAAACTGATCGTTTGGTCAACTCCAGCTCTACCTTAGAGCTTAGTTCAATTCCATGAAAGGAAAATGTATCAGAATTGTTATACCAATGCAATCCTAACACACCAGTAGCTTCATCTTCTTTAACAAGATTAATTCTATCATTAAATCTAGAAGTCACTAATTTGCTATTAGAGACCCATTTGGTCAAAGGCATACCTGCGAGATAAAACCTTACGAGGCTCACTGAACTTGGCATAAGCTTCATTAAAGCTGTCAGCACCACTCAACCAATTATCTACATACATATTTTCCTTTAACTCTTGTATTACCTCAGTCATTTTACACTGTTCAAGATGATATAGAATTGTAGCATTTAATAAAAAGGGGCTAGCAGTGTTACCAAATGGAACACGCCGAAATCTCATAATTCTAATACCATTTTCACACTTCAGTAAGAAACGATGTACATCTCTATCTTCTCGTCTCATACTCACTTGTAAAAATGCCTTGTTGATATCACCTGACAAGGCTATAGGCCATCTCCTAAATCGAATCAGTATTTTTACTAAGTCGGGGTTAAGAGAGGGGCCAGTTAGGAGACAATCATTCAATGATACTCCATTGTAACTAGCAGCGGAAGCATCAAAAACAGGTCTTACCTTTGTACTTGTACTAGCCTCTCTTACAACAGGTCTGTGAGGCATATAAAAAATAGGGAAAGCACTACTAATCTCATTACTAGGAATTTCCTCAATTATACCCTCCTTTTCATACTCATCAAAAACCTTGTAATACTCAGTTTTCAGCTTAACATCCTTATCCAATTTACAGTGTAATTTATTTAGTCTCTTTAAAGAAAGTTGTTTATTATCTATTAGATCACTCTTAGCTGTTTCACTTTTCCAAGGTAGGGCTACTTCATACCTACCTTCAACAAATTGAATTTTCTCAGAAAATTCCTGCAATGTGAAATTTGACTTTAATTGATTACTGGACTCCTTAGGACTAATCCCTACAGATTCCAGATCCCAAAATTTACTTACATCATAATCAGACACCTTTGAAATACACAAGATTTGAGATGACGTACAGGGATAAAAAGGATTAGCATGCCAGGCACCAGACAGTACCCAACCAAATACAGAGTTTTGAGCTACAATTCCATTAAATTGAATTACATCATCAGACTTTATGAACTGCCAGTATGCATCCAAACCTATCAATATATCAACATTCACATGTGAATTATTCTGATAATCATCAGCAAGTTGTATATGAGAAAAGGCATTTAACATATTATTTGGAATAACTGGTCTAATCAAGGGCTGACATATCTTAGGAATCTCAATAGCTGTCAACAAATGTGATAAATTATTACGATCAAGTACCTTCAATTTATAAATGTTACTTAGGCTACTCTTACTTGAATTGTCACCTCCAAATACTGAATATGCAAGGGGCTGACTAGTAATCCACTCAGGTTTACATTTCTTTACAATATTACTACTAACATAAGTACGGTCAGACCCACTGTCAAACAAAGCTCTTGCTTCAATAGGTATGCCATTAGATCCCACGACACGAACCTTTGCAGTTTGTAAAATAGTACAAGTTACATTTGTAGAAGCAACGTTATGAAAAGCAGCTCCAGCAAAATTAATAGAGGAACCTTGCTCATTACTTTTATTTACAATTTCAGACCTGTTCTCTACTGCAACCTTTATGGAGTCATTATCCTTATTTGAATCCAACTTAATCCCACACATTATGAGGTTTTGTTTTCCATTACATTTTTTACACTTGGAAAAACACCCTTTAGCTAAATGACCCTTTTTTAAACACTTAAAGCACAATCCAGCAGATTTTATTTTCTCAGCATGCTGTGGCCCATTCAATTTCAGGGTTTCATAACAATTTTCTGTTTTATGTTTTTTAGCACAAAATCCACAGATAGGATATTCAACCTCTGATGAAGTATGCAGAGCAGATGCAGAGGTTACCTTCTTCCTTGAGCCCTTAGAGTGCCAGTTTCTTTTTTCTTCAGATACACTAGGATTTTCTGGTTTCCTAGAAGTAACATCTTTAAATGTCTTAGACCTTTCAATAGTTTCAATTTCTTCTTGTAAAAATTTCAGAAGCCATTCCAAATCACTTTCATGACCAGCGCCTTTCCTAGCCCACTCCAGTCGTATTTCACTCGGAAGACGAGAAAGAATAATTGGCGTCAGGAAAACTTCACACTGCTTACCAGATACACCTAAAGCCTCTAAACTTCTGATATGCGTCAACAACTCATCCTGTAGATTCCACAGCGGGTAAACATACTTAGGGCCTCCTGCCTTAACAGGAACCTTGCCATTTAAAAGTGCTTGAACATGGGCAAATATCATCCTCTCTGGCCTTCCAAATCTCTCCTTAAGTAGATCACATGCAATCTTATAATTTACACTTGTGTGAGATAGACCTGAGATAACTGATTTTGCTTCTCCTTCCAGCAATGACGCTAAATAACTAAACTTACTTATTACTGGTATATCTGAATTGCCTATATGGCAACTGAACTGGTCCCAAAAGGACTGCCATTCTGTCACTTCTCCTTTAAATTTCGGCAGTTCTAGCTTAGGCAGCTTCACTTGTGCACCTGAAGATCCATTAGTAGTACTACTATCATCGTCACCTTTTTTGTCTAACTTGAGGAGTTTCTCAGCAGCCTTAATCCTAGGTATAAGAGACGTCGTTCTAAACTCAAAGGCCTTGTCCAAGTCATCATCAAGCAAGTCACTTTCTAACTCAACTTCTATTTCTGACTGTACTTCATCTAACTTGGACAAACTAATATCAAAATTTTCAATAACAGCCTTCAATTCAACTGCACTAAGAACAGGCCTTCCTAATAAACTTACGAGTTCCTTTCCTAGCCTAGAAACCCATCCTCTGGCTGCCTTTCTCTTCTTTAACAAATTCTCCATCTTGAACTATTTATTAGCATATAATTACTCACAAACGGGTTCTTGATATCCTTTCCGGGGGTCTGGGCACCAAAATGTTCTTAATATCTGACTAACAACATCCAAGAAGGGTTGAGAAAGGAAAGCTGGGTGGTGACGCCGCTGTTACTAACTGTATTCTGTTTAAATTCTTACAACAAACGATGACAAGAAGTCATCGGAAAATCTTACAGGATCACAAAACAGTAACAATCACTTATTCTCAAATTTCTTACTCAACAATTACAAAGGCAAATCACTCAAACTAAAGCAATACAATACAATTAATAATAATGCAGTTTCAATAAACTTAGATTATTTAATAAAATTCGTAATTCAAATGACATTAAAGAAAATGTTGAAACAGCAAATTAAATGGGATACTCAACTAAATAAACAAGTAAAGCCTTTCACAAAGTTAATTCCAACATATATATCTCTCAAATGAAGAAGGTGATATTCATATAATTTTTTCCCACGTTTTCAAACAAATAACATTCTCTCTCTCTCTCTCTCTCTCTCTCTCAGTGTTCCCAGAAGAATAAATTGTAATTCCCCCTATTTGTAAAGAGCGCAACAACGGGGAATGTCCCGGATAAAATGTCCGCAGTAATATATATGTAAATATTAAAAAAATATCCTTCCTGGAAGAGTGTCTGAATAAAAAGCTGACTGACTCCGGCACGAGGCCGGATTAAAGTCAGTCGCTTCACAGTCGCTTGTATGGGAGCGTTTTTTATCTCTACTTATATGATTCCCTTCACTCTATAGTGTTTCTCCTTTATTTACAACAACTGGATATAAAATCTCTCTCTCTCTCTCTCTCTCTCTCTCTCTCTCTCTCTCTCTCTCTCTCTCTCTCTCTGTCCTCTTGACATCGTTTCTGGGTAGGTTATTAGACTGTTGTTGCTCTCTACGGATACTTTCTTGAATAATAATAACAATAATAATAATAATAATAATAATAATAATAATAATAATAATAATAATAATAATAATAATAATAATAATAATAATTTAGGCAATTAATGCTTTCTACAGATATTTTCTTGAATAATAATAATATTTTAGACAGCTATTGCTTTCTACGGATAATAATAATAATAATAATAATAATAATAATAATAATAATAATAATAATAATAATAATAATAATAATAATAATAATACAATGCCTTCATGGATACTGGCTGAAAAACTTCAAGGCCCTACACCCACGAATAGCAGAACAACTCCAGCATTGTATCTCAAATCACCAAGCACCCAAATGGATGACCACAGGAAGAACATCCTTAGTACAAAAAGACAAGAGTAAGGGAAATATAGCCAGTAACTACAGGCCTATCACCTGCCTACCAATAATGTGGAAGTTACTAACAGGTATCATCAGTGAAAGGCTATACAACTACCTAGAGGAGACAAACACCATCCCCCACCAACAGAAAGGCTGCAGAAGGAAATGTAGGGGCACAAAAGACCAGCTCCTGATAGACAAAATGGTAATGAAGAACAGTAGAAGAAGGAAAACCAACCTAAGCATGGCATGGATAGACTATAAGAAAGCCTTCGACATGATACCACACACATGGCTAATAGAATGCCAGAAAATATATGGGGCAGAGGAAAACACCATCAGCTTCCTCAAAAATACAATGCGCAACTGGAATACAATACTTACAAGCTCTGGAATAAGACTAGCAGAGGTTAATATCAGGAGAGGGATCTTCCAGGGCGACTCACTGTCCCCACTACTCTTCCTAGTAGCCATGATTCCCATGACAAAAGTACTACAGAAGATGGATGCCGGGTACCAGCTCAAGAAAAGAGGCAACAGAATCAACCATCTGA
>NC_087211.1:52567642-52577642 GCF_015104395.2 Macrobrachium nipponense | reverse complement strand
GAAAGTGGAATCAGCCCCGACGTCGCTGGAGATCCGAAAGGCTGAGTCGACTGAAGAAGAAGAAGATTCATAACTAATTGAATTAATGAGCTCAAGAGAAAACAATAGATCATCGACGCATCCTTTAGCGCCGGATAATTAGCAGAGAATAATTAATATCGTAATTACATCCCAATGCAAAAAAAAAAGAGGGGTTTATATTATGCGATCGCTCTCTCTCTTAAAGGGATATTTTAAACCTAGATAATAATAATTGAAATAAAATGCTTCGGCGCAATCGAGTTTTCTGTACAGCGTATAATTAAGGCCACCTAAAATAGACCTATCTTTCGGTCGTCTCGATATAATGCTGTACGAGCTGCGGCCAATGAAACCTTAACAATAGTTGCCAGATGCACGATCCATGGGTGACTTTAAGTTTAAATAATATGAAAAAAATACTAAGGCTAGAGGGCTGCAATTTGGTATGTTTGATGATTGGAAGGTGGACGATCAACATACCAATTTGCAGTCCTTTAGCCTCAGTAGCTTATAAGATCTGAGGGCGGACAGATAAAGTACGGACGGACAGACAAAGAAGCCTCAATAGTTTTCTTTT
Organism: Macrobrachium nipponense; assembly: GCF_015104395.2. Lineage (NCBI taxonomy): Eukaryota > Metazoa > Arthropoda > Malacostraca > Decapoda > Palaemonidae > Macrobrachium > Macrobrachium nipponense. The sequence continues at coordinate 52,577,044 of NC_087211.1, read as the reverse complement.
CAGAAAACTAATAATAGTCAATGAACTTATTATTGTTTTCATTGCAATAAGTTAATGTATCTAATGAGGGTGTGAGGGGAGGGGAGGGGAGTGGCGGTTAAAGAAAAACAAGACGTCATTTACCTACTATAATCTTTTGACTGTAAACGCCTGGGAAGCAATCTTCCACAAAATGATGTCCGTCAAATACCCAAATAAAATTGATCGTCCTGGATGAAAGATATCGTTTATTGATATTTAAAAATATAGAGAAGTGGGTGTATATAGTATTTTGATCCCCGAGGGGCTATAGTAGATTCACATCGACCGCGCATCCGACGTCTAGGCTAGTAGTCCCTTACGACGCTCCTGACTGGCTGTTGATAAGCCAGTCACAGGGCTGGAAACTCTCAGTCTCTCGAGAGAGTTCACATAGGCAGGATGTATGATCCACCTCTCCTGAGGGATACGTCTTTCAGGAGAAGTGGAACATACATCCTGCCTATGTGAACTCTCGAGAGAGACTGCAAGTTTCCAGCCCTGTGATTACCTTATCAACAGCCAATCAGATGCAAGCTTGATGTGAATCTACTATAGCACCTCGAGCAGGTTACATGTAGGTTGATACTACATACCAGGCAGCATATCCCCGAAGTGTAACTGAGCAAGGGGACCTTCCCTGAGAAAGAAGGATACCATATCTTAAGAACTAACCATAGAATCTTCTCGAAAATGATTTCAGTATGTTTCCCGCACCCGAATTCCATACAAATCCCATACAAACTAACCCAACGCAACCTACCTTAACCTTACCTGATCTAGGGACATGGCCAAAAAAAGAGAGAAAAAAACAGAGCTGGTGCAATACCAGTAAACATCTCTGGAATGTGCCACCGGGTATATATGCCCAAGCACTGGGCCATTCCCTTCAGTTAATAATTCCAAGGGTCACATTGCGGTTATGCCAATTCTCTTATCGCTGGAATAGTTTTTCGGGGAAAAAGAAAAGTGGAGCCACTTACTGAACTGAAGTCTTCGCTCGGGTTTGCAGAGATGTCGATGGTAGGCTTCGTTCGGGTTGGTGCTGGAGTACTACCTCTCTCCATAATCAAACAGCTGAAATAAAAGCCTATTATATAGAAAAGATAAACATACGTACGTATACATACATATGCTGTGCATTATATATGCAATTATATATGTATATACTTACATATATATAATATACATATATTACTTTGATTAAAAAATGATCAAGAGGTTTCAAGATGCACTCCAAGTACTTTGCATGACGAACCATTAATAAGTCTGTTTTTAAACAAAAGAGTTCATACAAATTTTCAAAATTAAAAGACTTACTGCTGAAGTTTGGGTTGTCATAATCTACGTTATATGGTGGTATGTTTACTTCAAAGAGCCAATGCAGGATAGCTTCAGGCAAGGTCTGATGTCAGTTATAAATAAAGACTTCAAGCATTAGATGGGAACATTCCTATAACTCTGCGATATCAAAACAAAATATTAATACCAAAATAACCTAATTTCTTAGGAAAAATCTTCAAGCCCCTTATTGCATTAATCACTGCAAGGATCTAACTCGTTCAAAATCCTAGAGGTTTGGTATGGAAAAGGGCCCCTAGAGGAATCCTACGTTATGGGGGGGACTCCTTTGAGCTGATGAAAGAAGGAATATATACAATGGAGGACAAAGGCCCATCGCTGGGATCTATGAGGTCATTCAACACTGAAAAGGAAATTGGGAGTTGAAGGGTCTGAAAGGCGTAACAGGAGGAAAACCTCACAATTGCACTGAAATAACTGTTAGAAGAGGGTGGACAATACGACAGAGAATACGAACGGAGGTACAGTAAAAGGAATGAATGGGACGCTGCAAAGAACCTTAAATAATGCCTACAGTACCGCATGAGGTGCACTGACGGTACGACCTCCCTATGGGGATATCGGTCCTTAGGCTGACGGATATGGTATCCTATGCTCCATGAAAAACAAGCGTGCATCGTTTACTCTAGATAAGAAATTACCACACTGTAGGAGTCCTTGAATTACAGCAGAACAACACAAGAGTATCCTACACTATAGGGAGTCCTAGAGGTGAAGAATGTGCCCTCTGTTCCCTAGTAAAAGTTCCTATATCGTTTGTGTTGAACAACTCCACAAAAGCCCCACACTGCAGGGGATCCTAGAAGTGTTTTACTATGCCAAGCGCCGGGAGTTATGAAGTCATTCAACGCTGAGAACTACGTTGTGTTAGGAGAGGGTGGAAAGTAAGATGGAAGAGAATATGAACGGAGGTATAGTAAAAGGAATAAAAAGGGATTGCACTAGTGGCCGAAGTGGACGTTGCAAAGAAGCTTACTTAATGCCTACAGCACACCGCGTGAGGTACACTGATGGCACTAACACCCTACGAGGACAGTAAGCTGGAACTCAAGAGGCCAGTTCAATTTTGTAGAACTATACAGATCTACAGATTTATTTTAGGAACACATGCCATGCACTGGGTCCTATGAGGTCAATCAGCGCTGGAAAGAAAATGGACAGTAAAAAGTTTGAAAGGCGTAACAGAAGGAAAACCTCAAAGCAATTGCACTGTGAAACAATTGTTAAGAGAGAGTGGAGAATATGAACGGAGGTACAGCAAAAGGAATAAAAAGGAACTTTAGCTAGGGCCCAAAGGGACGCTGCAGAGAATCTCAAGTACTGCCTACAGTGCGGCGCTTAAGGCGCACTGGACTGAAGGGAACACTCCCTTCCGGACAATAAATTTTCCCGATTCTTTATCGCAGATTCCTCTTCAACCAATAAATTCTCCTTCTGCTTATGATGTATTTTGGAATGGAATGGAATGGAATGGAATGGAATGGAATGTGAAATTTAGGCTTGAAGCCAAGCACTGGAATCCAGATGGATTATTCAGCGATATAATGAATTTGGTTTAAGGTGAATATTTACGGTGATGAATTTATAAATCAAAATAATAAAATAAAGGGTGATTTTAATACTATGATAAAAACTGATATTCCCATAAAATTATACCTTCGCATTTCAAGTGTGCAAACAATAAAAAAAAATTATACATATATACAATATACATACGTATATATGCGTATAAACATGCTTGTTAAACAACTTCAATGGTATATACTACACTTGGCAATGTACCATAGGTCAAATATTAAATTTCATTGAAAAAGTTAATGTCTTTGAGGAATCCAACAATGATATTAACAGCTAAATCCGGACCAAGCAGTTCTGCTATATCACTGCCCACTAACCCATGTCTGTCGTGCTGCAGAATGTAATATAATGTGTTCCACAGTAAGAGGAGAATGGTGTATTTTGTGCAAAGTTTTCATTGTCACGAGATAAACTTCTAAATATAAAACCTCCCAGTCATCCATAACTTTTGCTTCTTAATAGGATTTATTTCTTTACGAATAGCTGTGGAAAACGACGTGTTTCTTCTTCTTTAAGTCCCTGAGATTTGTTCGAAATTTTATAACCGGAGTAGAAGTTCCTCGTTGGACGAGTGGTTTATGTTTTGGTTTTTGTTTGTATGGTGCTTTTGCGTTGTATGGAACCAGTGGTTATTCAGCAACGGGACCAACGGCTTGACGTGACTTCCGAACCACGTCGAGAGTGAACTTCTATCACCAGAAATACACATCTCTCACTCCTCAATGGAATGGCTGAGATTCGAACCCGCGACCACCGAGGTGGGACGCTAACACCATACCAACCACGCCGCTGAGGCGCTGACGAGTGGTTTCCGCACTCGGCTCCCAATCTGGTGGTCCGAAGTTCGATTCTCGGCTCGGCCAACGTGGAATCAGAGGAATTTATTTCTGGTGATAGAAATTCATTTCTCGATATAATGTGGTTCGGATCCCAGAATAAGCTGTGGGTCCCGTTGCTAGGTGACCAATCGGTTCCTAGCCACGTCAAAATATCTAATCGTTCGGACCAGCCCGAGGAGAGCAACTGTTCATCAGCTCAGTGCAGGTCTGGTAAAACTAAGATATGCTTAATTTATAACCTGAGCAAAGTTCGCATCTCACCGGTGACTGATTCCCTCATCAAGTCTGCCCACTTGTCACTCATTTCAAAGCAAGAGAACAGACACATTTCAACTACAATTCAGATCCGTCATTAAATCTAGATAGGTTTTTGGCATTAGGCCAAGCACTGGGGCAACTAAGGCCATTCAGCGCCGAACCGGAAATTGACAGTAAAAGGTTTGAAAGGTGTAACAGGAGGAAAACCTCGCAGCTGCACATGAAACAATTGTTAAGAGAGGGTGGGCAGTAAGATAGAAGAAAGAGAATATGAACCGAGGTACAGTAAAAGGAATTAAAGTAGTTGCAGCTAAGGGCCGAATGCACATGAAACAATTGTTAGGAGAGGGTGGGCAGTAAGATACAAGAAAGAGAATATGAACGGGGGTACAGTAAAAATAATGAAAGTGGTTGCAGCTAAGGGCCGAATGCACATGAAACAATTGTTAGGAGAGGGTGGGCAGTAAGATACAAGAAAGAGAATATGAACGGGGGTACAGTAAAAATAATGAAAGTGGTTGCAGCAACCGGGCCGAAGGGACGCTGCAAAGAACCTTAAGTAATGCCTACGAGATGCACTGACGCCACAGACCCGTCATGAAAGCTCATTATTGTCAAAGTTCGTTCATGACCTTTAAGTGTCTTTAATTAAGCATTTGGAAATCGCTGACATGGGTGATTTGACCTTTGCCCCTTTGCCCTGAAAACGTCACAGACTTGAGCGAAAACTTACAGAATATATACGTAGAATTTAAGCCAAATGCCAAGCACTGGGACCTGTGAGGTCATTCAGCGCTAAAATGGAAATTGAAAGTCAAGGTGGTTTGAAAGGTGTAGCAGAATGAAAACCTCGCAGTTGCACCATGAAAGAATTTTGAGAGGGTGGAATGTAAGATGGAAGAGAGTAATATGAACAGAGGTACAGTTAAGGGAATGAAAGAGCAAAGAACCTTAAGTAATGCCTACATTGCACTGCGTGAGATGCGGTGTTGGCTCTACCCCTCTAAGGGCCTATTCGTAAGTAACAAGCCTACATGGGACGTCGATTTGAAATTCAAGTTTCCAAAGAATATGGACTACATAAAAAGAACTTACAGAAGGTAATATGAAATACCAGACAGATTGCCTAGATATATGGACAACGTGAACTGTTATAACAGTAGAAACCATGTTCTCTTCGCTTTTGATGGTTCTAACTGAATGTCATCCTTAGGGAAAAGTGTCAATTAAGGTTAAATGTTGAGCATTCCGGAAAAAAAAGTATATATGCGATTGCGAGGAGAGTCATGTTTTTTTCTTCTTTTTACCATTAGTTCATATTACTCTAAGCTTACCCTCTACAAGCTTAGGGATGTGTTGCAATATACAAGAAATAAAGCTATTCTAAAAACAGCATATAGAATGGCTTACAACAGCCACAATTATTTCCAAGCATTTAGAAGTTACAAGGCTGGAACAAAAAATAAATAAATAAAAAAAAAATCATTCAAAGCCATCCAAAACATGTTAATTTACTTTGGCCAACTCATAAATACCTTGAGTTCTGAATATCTAATAATGTTACAATGACTTAAAATCCTGGATTTTGCTGTGTTTGTATTGTTGACAGAAAGTTCATTAGGAATAACAGTAACCGAGCTGCCATGACTGATTACTATTTTTCTGTACACTACGATATAATTACTCAGGTGAAGTCGTAAAACGTAGTTTCACTCATGAATTATCCAACCACTTGACCAAATTAATTTGTGGACCTTTGTGTAAGTTGATTTAGAGAAGGATGCTTTTGTATTGTTGCTGTACAATCATATACTAATTATATACGAACGAGATCCTTCATAATCAGGATTTTTCTTTACCTCTCTCTCTCTCTCTCTCTCTGACCGAGACAAAACATGACCACCACTGCCCTTCGGGCTAAAAAGGTCTCGCTAAGTGTCCATTTATTTCTAAAACGGCCGACTTCATACGGGTTCCTAGATACTCGCTGTCTTACCCCTTTTGAGGGGTTCATCCCCCTTCCACACGAGGTGGGGGAGACACGGGCACTCTGATTTGTCCGTAATTCTCTGTTTTAAATTCGAGCTACCAGACCAAACAGTCCACCAAGGCAGGCAGGGGAACCTACGACTTGGACCACTCTCTTGATCGTCTGTCTGTTTGTATGGTGTTTTTACGTTGCATGGAACCAGTGGTTATTCAGCAACGGGACCAACGGATTTACGTGACTTCCGAACCACGTTGAGAGTATACTTCTATCACCAGAAATACACATCTCTCACTCCTCAATGGAATGGCCGAGAATCGAACCCACGACCACCGAGGTGGGACGCCAACACCATACCAACCACGCCACTGAGGCGCTATTTCTCTCTCTCTCTTGATCGTCATCAACCAATAAATTTGGTAAGTGTGTCTGCCCGTCGTGCGTTTTGCCCTTGTATGGAAGGGGCTCATACTTCAAGGAACAAGGTCACTTTAGCGCGTTTGGTTCAAAAGCTTGGCCAACGTTATACCCATGTTATATTAATTACAGATTAAAAAAAAGAAGAAAAAAAATAAGTTTAAATTTTACCAGTGAACATGACCACTTAAGGACTAGTGTCTGAAATACATGGTTACAACGTACACCAAATAGTTTTATGGGCTATTATATCTTCAGAACCGAAATCTTCCAAATAGCCCGATTAGAAGAATTCTCTTGTCATTTATAGATACAACCTATGGACAGGTATATTCGTACCAGCAACAAGTCAAAACCAACTTTACTTTAACTAATACCATCCATCTTAACTGTATATTGGTTAATCAATACTCTCCCAAGGTATCTTTAGTAAGACCATGCTAATTTCCACCCCAAACAGGTTTCCAACACTTGACGACCATGGTATTACTATATTACAAAAAATATTTCTTAAGTCTTCAGACACTGCAGACACGGAAGGCCTTCCCAATTTCCAAACAGTTACAATTTTATAACGTCCAGTCAAATAGGCAATTTACAAACACACACGCTGCTAAAGTATTCATATTGCACTTATCAAATATTGGCAGATACTCTTGCATGTAAAAGCAGATTTAGATGCAATGCCATTCATACAACTTCCATTTACCATGACTTATAAATTTCATAAGTCTGACCAAAGTATATAATGTTAAAATCAAATCCATTTTAAAACTGCTGCTGTCTTGGCCTTTCATTGCAAACCACGGTCATTATTTGGCAATTTAATTCTAAACTGCTGTTTTAGCCTTTTATTGCAGCCATTGTCATTATTTTTTGCATATTTTAGAAGCAAAATATCTTTGACCAAATGTAAACTAACCCAAGATTTCAATTTAACAGGGTAGTACGATGTTCAATGAAAACTCTAAACCATCTTGCACAAATTTTATACCTTTATTACACAATCATGCCCAGACGAGTTACCATAATTCGCATTCTTCAGTAATTCGGAGGCAGAAATTAGTCCCTTCAATTAAAAAATTAAAAAAAGGAAAAAAAACTACATTCACGTACACAACAAAGTGAATGAAAACCAGACAACCGTCAGCACAAAAGAAAATGCCGTTAACTAAGTCGAGGGTATTCAAGCAAAATCCGTGTCAGTATTTCAGCTCAGTCGAGGCTACCTACACTTACATCAGATCAGCCTACTGCTCCTCGGTAGTCAATCATTCGGTCGTTTGCGTACACTGGAGCAGATTTATATGACGTGTGGAAACTAGTACAAGACTGCAATTCACAAACTCGGACCTGCAAAAAAAAAAAAATATTAACTTCTGGGTGCGTAACATCTGTAGTACTAGTTATCTACGGCTCTTGAAATCGGGCTCATGAATAATAAGGAAACCTTAGCTTACGATGCTAGTAGACAGCTTTATAGTAATCTAAAAAAAAATTTAAACTATGCAGTTTCAAAGTCTCTATATTAGTGCACTTGATTTTTAAAAAATTTATTCATAAAAGTACTACTTTTAAAACTCAACATTTCGTTAACATTTCAAACTAAGAAAGCTTTATCACAAAAATCTCAATTCAGGAAATATTTCATTACAAAAAATTAATCCACGGTACGTGAGATACGAGTGAAGCTTTTAGAAACAATTACCTCATGCTATTAAAATCTAATATAAAAATGAAATTAAACAAAAAAATAAAACCCACTTGGCAACAAAAGTCAACTAAAATAGTACTATAGCTTTTTAAGGCGATAAAAATAAGTGGAAGCTCTCCCTCCCTTGGTGAACAGTAGACCTAAGTCTAATGCTGGGGTCACACATTCACGTATCACGACTGCGTATGCCCACGTATGTGGATCGTGGGCATCATCGCGGTGAAATGACCTTGAATAGCTGGTAAACAGGAAACGGGCTAACGGACATAAAGCCAGCACCGTAAATTGCGCCGCAAATGTACGCGCAAAGAAAGCAAGGTCTGACGTCTACCTGAAACTAACGCCGATAGTGTAATGTTCTATGTACGTCAACTTCACGTCAAGACCACGCCCACCGTTGTGGTGCCATAGGGAACAAAAGGGCGGGCCTGTGAACAGAGCTTGCCGTTCCGTAAACAATCATTGTAACAGCTCCTCTCTTCGTTGTTTTCCTACAAATTTATCTATTTTAGTTTTATGGTAACTTTTTGATAGTAGCCATCTGTAATATATATAATATGTAATTAATTTAAAATCACAAATAAATTAACATAGGATAAGTACTATATAAGACTAGCATTAGAATTTTCTTGCTTCGATTTTACCATTCAGACATACACTTTAGACATATAAAACTGTTGACTATGGGCGATTTATATTTAAGCGATATAGAACAACATCTAATAACTTATCAAACATTCTTGGAAATAAATAGGAATTCTACCTATTCAAGATAATATTTTTTGATGTATATAAGAATTCCTCTCAGATATTTACATTATTTGTTACACCATTATTGTAAGACTGCTATTCAGAAGAAATAAATATCTTCGACAAGGGAACCTTCTGTCCCTCGTCAATGGGGGTAGCTTCATGGAGAGTTTCCGTGTCGCTGTCATCAGTCAGAATCTCATCCAACTCCGACTCCTGTAGGTGGAAGTTGACATTTTACCTGTCCTGAATGTCTGCAGGAGTGGCTGAAAGGAGGTCCTGCAAGATGTGACGTTGATGGTCCCTTCCTTGGTCGTTTTAGGAGGTTCGGCATCTTGAAGGGCGCTGTGGAGAGCTTGAAGGAAACTGCTGGTCTTAGGAGACGGAAACAACAGCTGACCTGAGGGCGCCGACCTGACCTTTTATACACGCTACAGCGTTGCCATGTCATACAGGGTTGTAAATGTGTGAATCGGTTT
>NC_087211.1:52540142-52562642 GCF_015104395.2 Macrobrachium nipponense | reverse complement strand
AAAGGGGTTGCAGCTAGGGGTCGGAGGTACGCTGCAACGAACTTTAAATAATGCCCACAGTGCACCGCATGAGGTGCACTGACGACACTAGGCTATAACCCCTACGGAAGCTTAATTCGTTTAGGTAGTAGCTATTAGCCTGTAACCACTTAGTAACTTCAAATATCGTCTTCATTATTAACATCATCAGTATCACTTTTCAGTGCTCTCTTCGAGTGAAGTCTAGTGAGGTGTTTTATGCCATTGAGAGCCTTCAAATGAAATAAAAACAATAAATAAGACCATGTTTTACAATAGGATCAATTTCAACGGAAAGTGAAATACAAGCAATCAGCTGATGAATGTAAACAAATGCTCCCCGGTAAACGGAATACCCTTTGCCAAACTCTACGTTTAATCCATGGTAAATATGGTTTTGATTGACAAAGTACGTTTATATTGTAATCATAAATCAATAAATCGCAATTATGCATCATAATTTCGGCATATCACCAAACCAAGAAACCTGGCGTATATAGGCTACGCTCCAACAGACGTAAACAAACCATCCTTCTCAGAAGCGAGAGTTCCTCGTCGGAAATTAACTTAATTCTACAATATACAAAGCTCTATATAGCACAAAACATATCTTGCCATCATAACACCTAATTATGCACCGTGACTAACGTTGCATTACGTAAAAGTGCAGTAAACCTACCAAATTTGGCTAGCGATGCGGCAAGTTTTCATCGTAAACTGTCGGCCAACATTTCATCATCATGAACCATCAACAGATGACGGCCGGCAGGCAGAGAAGAGATAACCAAATGCCAATGCGAATTAACTTCATAAAGTGGCGTTTTTCTAGACGACCGTATGACTTTTGGCGGCCATATTGAAGCTCCCTTTCCCTAACGCAATGCAATTCTGTAGGAACGAGGCACTACGACAGGATATTTCCTTGCTTTCCCTCTCATTTCCTTATCATAGGATATCATCCTATTAAATATTAAAGTAATCATCACTGTATAATGTATTCCGGAACATTATTGTTCTGAGGTCTAGTTTAGATAGCGAGGAATTGTTCATTCTAATATGTATTCATCTCTAATATTGGAATGCGTCTCTAAGCAAAACGATGACAAAAAAAGCCAAGTAAAGTCTTAAGTTTCATTTTAAGGCTTTGGAACGATTTAAGAGAGAATTATTAGACAAGGACTGCCATGACAAAGTAAGTCTGACTTGTTTGGATTAAAATTTTTATAAAAAGAAGGAGAGAACAATAAAGACAAATACCTACTAAATCAATAGGCCTAGCTGGCTAAGCCAAGATTCTTTTCCATGTCGTTACTCTTCTTAAAGACTTTTTTTACATTGGCACTTTTGTGGTGCAGGCTGTTACGGCGTGGGACCGCAAGAAACCGCACCAAAAGCACACCAAAAGCACGCCACCTCGCTGGTGGTGACTGGCACGGACCATTAAAGCCGCATGACGCCGCCCATGATGTTACGGCGTTGTGCGGTGCCCATGTGGTGCCCTCACGGTGCCGTCATACACGATTAATACATGGCACGCACATGTTGCGGGGCGTGCAGCGTGAGTGCGGCGTGCGTGCAGCGTGCGTGCAGCGTGCGTGCATGTTACGGCATCTCCCTAGGTCGATTGGATGGAAGGTTGCTGCGCATTCTGGGGAGGATAAAAGGGGCCTGACTGACCATGGGGGCATCATTCGCGCTCTGACAGCCTGTCGGCACAGATACCCAGCCACTCTGTGACCCAGCCACTCTCACCCAGCAACGCTCACCAGCCACTCCCACCCAGCGACGCTCACCCAGCCAAGCTCACCCAGCCACGTTCACCCACCCATGCTCACCCAGCCACGTGGCACGATGCCTCTTCGGAAGACCACCCCCAGGCCTACCCACTAGTCCCAGGACACCCAGGACATCCAGCCTTCACAACGGTAGGAGACGTCTGATCATGACCACAAGGAAGAGCTGACCGTTGAGCCGACCCTATCGCTTGTCGAAACCCAGGATATCGCAGGCCCAAGTGGTATCGTAGTGCAGCCGAAGAAAAGACACCGCCCCAACAAGAAGGACATACAAGACTACCTGTTCACGCCAGAGGACAAGGAGATCATTGTAGAATTCGTCAAGTCACACCTTACCTAGTACGACAAGCAGGACAGGCAATGGTCGAATCCGAGGAGCAAGGAGGAACTCTGGCGTGAACTGGCAGCGAACTTCACCGATTGCACCTTCCAGCAAGTTCGGAAGTACTTCAAGGCTCACCTTACCGACTTCGGGAAGATAGAGAAGAGGGAGTACAAGAGCGGGTCGGCTGCACACAACAGGACACCACGGGAGGAGGAGGTGAAAACTACGTGGGCATTCATGGGAGGTCACATCGCCCACGAACCCACAGTAGCAAGCGATCGGTTCTCACCTGTATCGTCGCACAGAACCGACGCAGACGATTCCTCTATTGACATGTCAGGCCTATCAACAGCTTCGATCCAGCAGAGGAGGCGGATGAAGCAGAAGAGACACAGTTGATTCTACAGAAGGACTGCAGACTCAACTGACCCAGATTATGACAAACATAAACACACTGATGCCACATGCACAGGACAGTACGCATCGTGACATCACCGTGTTCGTCCAGTACTTGACGCTTGGAGTACATGCCTCGACGATACCAGAAGCTGTTCTTCGAGCAAGACATCAGGCTTTGTCACAGTTTGGAGGGACCCGAAGAATAGGATGCCACGACGAAAGAGGCCATGGCTCGTGGGGGCTGTTCCCACTGGACGCCCCTACGAGTTGATAAAGAAACGCAGACCAAACCAGCAACTTCGACAGCTTCTGCAGTGCAACCAATTCGGGGATCACCACACCAGTGGTTCACGTCTCAACCCCAACCTGTGTTCTTCTATGATCCCCTGCCTCAACAGCAGCCTCAGCAGCAGCAGGTATCTCATCAGCAGGTGTACTCGACACAGGCGACATGGGTAGCAAAACCGTCATTCTTCCCCAGTGGATGGTCGACACCACTGAACTTCTCTCCTCGACCTTCCACTTCTTCGCTGTCGCCGTTGGTCAACAGTCTCTTGGCAGACTTGCGGCCCCCTACCCCTGGCGCCAGTATTTCGACACTGAACCTACTGCCGCAGAGGATCCCCCCACCTACGACTTGACCATCTCCCCAGGTGAAAAGGAGGACATTGATCCCGAATCAATGGAGTAATAGTCAACAATTTGTAAATAAACAGAATGTTATTTTTTAAATAATAAATTATATTTTAGTTATTTTCTTAATATTAAATGATTTTGTAAATTTTATAACATTCGTAATGTTTCTTTTTGTAATAAATATGTTGAAATACTGACTTGCATTTACATTTTCCTTATTGATGCTTAATTTATGTCATGACAATATAAATGATGATATGATTGGGTGAAATGAAATTGAATAAGAAAAAGCATGGCCATAAAGAATAATAACATGAAGAAATATAGCAGGAAATCTAACATGAAATATGAAATAAATAGAACTCGGAAAATAACTTGAACTAGAAAATTAAATGTAACATGAAATAAATATGGCCATCAAATGATATAATAACATACAAGGTAAAGAACAATAATATAATATTGAGAACATGATCAAATGAACTTGAACACATACAAATATGATAATGAAACAATAATTAACATGGGAACAATGAAAAATCAGTAACAGACTTAAGAAATATTGACCTCATTTGTTCTTACATTCTATGCTTTTCATGTTCATTTTCTTACATTCTATGCTTTTCATGTTCATTTTCTTACTTTCTATGTTTTTCAAGTTCATTTCCTAACATTCTATGATTTTCATGTTCATTTTCTTTCAGTCTATGCTTTTCATGTTCATTTTCTTACATTCTATGCTTTTCATGTTCATTTTCTTACATTCTATGCTTTTCATGTTCATATTCTTACTGTCTATGTTTTTCATGTTCATTTTCTAACATTCTATGCTTTTCATGTTCATTTTCTTACTTTCTATGCTTTTCATGTTCATTTTCTTACTTTCTACGCTTTTCATGTTCATTTTCTTATATTCTATACTTTTCATGTTCATTTTCTTACTTTCTATGCTTTTCATGTTCATTTACTTACTTTCTATGCTTTACATGTTTGTCTAGTATAAGTATTTTTGTTATGTCCATCATTTGCTTCTCATTTGTCTCATTATTATGAATTATGTTATTATTACTTTCAGTTAATTATTTTCCAAACTCATTTTTTATATGTACCAATCATCATTCCAATATTCTTTATTATATTAATATTGTTATTAGGACAATACAAAGGTATGGGAGTATAAAACAATGCGAAATACATCATGATCTTTGTTAACAATTATGTACATTGGTTTAGTTATGTTTTATTACAGAGTTCTTTGGGTCCTCTACTCGTCAGTAGCTGGTCGTCCTCGAGGAAACCCCATTCGCTCTTGCCATTCCACTGCGCCTGCATCCGATGAGTAGTACTGGGCCAAGTAATCTCTGACGGCCTTCACTCGACGTGTGTAGTTTGGTCCCCTTCTTGCCTTGAGTCGTTCCATGAGGTTCAGCGACTCCTGCCTCCAAGTACCTGGTACGACGTTATCTTCTTCCACATCTCTACATCCTGTTTCATCGTCTTCCCGAAGACTCGCCATCTTATCTGCAGCAGGCCGAATGCGTTTTCCACCACATGACGAGCACGAGATAATCTGTAGCTGTATATTCATTCGGTGGGATCTTGTGATTGGTGGGAGTAGGGCTTCGTTAACCACGGATTGAGAGCGAAGGCATCATCGACGACTATGTGGAACCGGATGGGTTCGTCGTCGTTGGGCAGATTTCTGTCTGTCTTGTGGGAGTCATGCTCGGTTGTTTGTGATGGCCCTGGCCAGGTTGCACTTCTGCCAGGTTCCTCCATCCCCAGCACCTCCCTTTGCACCGACGTGGACGAACAGGAACCTGTACTTTGCATCGAAGAGGGCCATAAGGACGATGCTGTGGAACTTCTTGTAATTGAAATACAGTGATCCTCCACCTTTGGGTTTCTTGATCACGACGTGCTTCCCATCCAGGGCTCCCACACAATTGAAGTAGTTCCACTTTGAGGCAAATCGTATTGGTACATCATTCCATTCTTCTGGTATCTTGGGGCACTTCATCACTTCTGGTTTGTATGTGTCGATAATGGCTTGGCAGACTAATGGGATAAATCAGCATATGGAACTCTTGGAGACTCTGAAGCTGTATTGGAGGCTTGTATAATCGTTCCCACTTCCCAGGTGGCGGAGTGACCACCAACTTGAGTCCCACCTCTTGTGCAAGCCACATTTTCGTGTCCTTCTTCAACATGGGCGTCAGCCTTTCGACCATCTCCTCGAACAATTCAGGGTAGATGCATAGAAAGTTCTTGTGTCCTTTGCGGTCCTCCTTGTTCAGTTCTTGTAGTAGTTGGCTGTAGTCTCCATGTAGTTGTCACCGTGTCAGCCACTCCCGAGCCCAAATCCGCCCTGCCCTGCCGTCCTTTCTGCGTAATTGTGCAGGTGCCTGTGGCACTGTAGTACGTCTTCTCAACCCGCCAATGACCTGGACTGCACAGAGACACAGGACAGCTACCAAAAATCTCTGGGTCTCCTGAGGTGAGAGGCTGTTGAGGTCCATATTGCATGCTGGGTGGGCATGGAATGAAGGATATGCTTGGCTATATATACCCAAGGTTCATATGTGGCACAGTGCATGTGCAACAATCATGCACTGTTCCACGTCGTGTCTCGTGCAGATGTGCGCGCACTCCACAACAACAACGCAAGCCAACTGCAACACACCACTACAAGGAGTAACAAAGTCGCAAGAGCAAGTGCCCTGGCATAGCAACAACCACCATAAAACCGCACCAACGCCATAACACTTCGCTAGACACCACAACGTCAGCGCAACAACACGCTGTAACATGCCCATAACACACCGCATGGGTCCGCGCCATGCCGCCCGATAACGGTCATTTTTTCTCCCCACCGCATCATTTTTCGTGCGGTTTCTTGTGGTCCCACGCCATAACAGCCCGCAACACAAAAGTGCATAGGTGTACACCTACCTTAAGTTAAGGTCCTTTGCAGCATGCCTTCGGCCCCTGGCTGCAACCCCTTTTACTTCTTTTACTGTACTACCTCCTTTCACATTCTCTTTATTTCACAACTGATTCATCGTGCAACTGCTTTGAGGTTTTCCTCCTGTTAGACCTTTCAAACCTTTTACTGTCAATTTCCATTTCAGCACTTGAATGACTTTATAGGTCCCAATTCTAAATTCTTTATTCAATTCAGTTCAACCTATATATGTTTGAAATTAAAGGCACTATTCTGAATGGTTGCCTACTGCTCAGAATTCTTAATGACCGACACAGTACAACAGTATTCCGCCAAAAGACTCGTCCCAGCTGCATATATAGCGTATAACTATAGGCCTACTAGCAGTTACTATACTTGGTTTTTTTCCATCTGTTCACCCGCCTGTGATGTTTGCGTATGGTAACACTGCGTCCCGGGCTTTAGATAATTACTTTCAGTTTACATTCAATAATTATAATATCCTATTTCGAATATTAACGGTGTAATTCGCATATAGTAAATTATCAAAACACTTTTCAGTTGCAAATGAACACCCAGAAATCCTTTTATTTACATAACTATCTAAAGCCCGGGACGCAGTGTTACCATACGCAAACACCACAGGCGGTTGGACAGATGGAAAAAAACAGAGTACAGTTAGCATTTTCGGTATCGGGGAAGACCATTTTCACTGTACTAATGTGTCATATATATATATATAATATGGATTACGTTCAGCTTTTCAAAATTGATATAGCTACACCACTTATGTCCCAGAATAGTATGCTGAAAAAATATAAGACATGCGAATGTCTTATATATCTACTGCTAGCGAGAAATTTTGTCTGATTAGCCCAAAATCATGAGTAAGTGAATTTCATTATGCTCTACTTTCCTGCGAAATTTTATTTCGTTTTCTGTTGAAGATTCCTGTGTCCATTTCTGCAATTATAAGCTGCATTACATGTCATTATAAATGTAATGAACGAAAACAGAAGCAGTTTATCGCAGTGAAAGGATAGAAGCTAACCTACGTAGGTAATACATCCTTATTCATTGAACATCCGAGTCTTGCTTAAATTGTGAATTCATTCGGCCCTGGGCTTCAAATGGATATTAAGCTGTTCGTCCAAATATTCACAGCACTTACAGGATAAATATATATAAGAAGTAAATAACCAACTCAAACCAGGCAACCTATTTCATTTGATCGCTACAAAAGAACATTTATATTTTTAAAACACATCGCAGGGGGTTAGTGCCATCAGTACACCTCATGCAATGCACTGTAGGGCTTTACTTAAGGTTCTTTGCAGCGTGCCTTCGGCCTCTAGCTGCAACCCTTTTTACACCTTTTACTGTACCTCCGTTCATATGCTCTTTCTCTCACCTTCTTATCCACTTCATAGTGCAACTGCGGTTACGCCTTTGAAACCTTTCTACTCCCAATTTAGTTTTCCGTGCTGAATGACCTCATTGGTCCCAGCGTTTGGCCTTTGGCCAAATTTCAATATTCTGCTCCATATTGTCAACCAAAATTTTATCAAACGAATTTCTGATTATTGCGGGAGTGAATATATATTATTCCAGCGATTGGTACGATGCAAAATGTTGCAAAACTCTAGTTAGAAGAATAATGTTATAAAAAGGGAAAAAAATCATAGCGAGATACGAAGGCCAATGTCCAAGAATCAAAGGAACAAGGCAGAGACTTTTCCACCCTGATATTTTGGTCTTTTTCTCTTTATTTATTCACGTTTCTGGGAACTAGTTTTTTTTTCCTCTCTTGTTTTCGGTTTTTGCAGAATGGAATTTTTTTCTGTGTAAGTTTTGTTTGAATTTATATGGGCTTTTTAGGCTTGGTCGACGTGAATATTTGTCCCTTTTTTAATAACAATAATAACAATGATAATAATAATAATAAAACCACAAACCTGGACACACTTTGGTACACAAGCTATTTATAATAACACTAATAATAATATTGAAAATAATTACATATTAATTTTGTTTGACAATAATAATAAAGATACTTCAAAATAAAGTCGAGAAAATGAAAAAATAAAATAAATAGATAAGAAGAACCGGCCTTCCCAAATGGTTTTCAGTACGATCAAAAAGTTAGGTTGGGGTGGGGAAGGGGGTTGGGTGGGGGAGGGTGGGTTGGGTGGGAGCGGGAATTGCCCTAATCCTTTCCTTAATATTTTCCTTCAGAATTGGAGTCGGGGATTACGGCTGCCAGCGGCTTTATTGCTGAGACAACCACGAATTAGTTCTATGGGTCTCTGCCATATGGTTTCAGAGAAAGAGAGAGAAAGAAGTTAGGCTACCAGGGTTCTTGGATTATATATATATATATATATATATATATAATATATATATATATATATATATATATATTATATACAGAGAGAGAGAGAGAGAGAGAGAGAGAGAGAGAGAGAGAGAGAGTTATACCACCAGGTTTCTTAATTTTTAAGTACATGTCTACTACATATACGACAGCAAACTAAAGTAGAGGATATTCTAACAGCAAGTAAGAAAAAGAAATGGGCGTGGCTGGACATATAATGAGAATGTCATCAGATAATAATAGAATGGACCGATAAAAATAACAGAATGGGGTCCCCTATAGATTACAAGCAAGCAGGGGATGGAAGAAGAGAAGGCGATGGATTGACGAGCCAAGAAAATTTGCTTCTATACCAGCAAATTTTCTTGGCTCGTCAATCCATCGCCTTCTCTTCTTATATATATATATATATATATATATATATATATATATATATATATATATATATATATATATAGAGAGAGAGAGAGAGAGAGAGAGAGAGAGAGAGAGAGAGAGAGAGAGAGAGGTGGGGGTGGGCGGTCGTTTGGCTACCAGGTTTTCTTGGTCTTTTAAAGAAAGAGGGGAAACCAAGCTACTAGGAGGCCTCTTGGTTTCTTAAAGAGAGAGGGAGAGAGAGAGATATCATAGCTGGGCGTGGTCTCTCGACTTGCAACAAATTTATTCAATTTCTGAATAGAACTAAATCTGGAAAGGAACATTTTAGAATATTTAAAGAGAAAATTAAAACAGTAAACCAGCAAATTATAAGATAGCGGAAATATGCAAAAGAATAGAACAAGAATATAAAATTTAGGCCAAAATCCATGCGCTGCGCTGGGACCTACGTATGAGGTCATTCAGCGCTGAGGGGGAAATTGACAATAAGAAAGTCCGAAAGGCGTAACAGCTGTTAGAGAGGGTGGAAGAAAGATAATATGAACGGAGGGGCAGTCAAAGGAATGAAAGAGGTTGCAGCTAGGGGGGGCCAAAAGTTAAAAGAAGTATATCTTAGTTTTACCAGACCACTGAGCTGATTAACAGCTCTCCTAGGGCTGGCCCGAAGGACTGGATATTTTTTTACGTAACTAGGAACCAATTGGATACCTAGCAATAGGACCTACAGCTTATTGTGGGATCCGAACCACATTATATCGAGAAATAAATTTCTATCACCAGAAATAAATTCCTCTGGTTCCGCGTTGGCCGAGCCGAGAATCGAACTTCGGACCACCGGATTGGTAGCCGAGCGCGAAATCGAAACGGCCAACGTGGAACTTAGGGGTCCCAAAGGGACGCTGCAAAGACACATCGAAGTCATGCCTACAGTGCTCCGTGTGAGGTGCACTGACGGCACTACCCTTCTACGGAGGAAATCTGCAAATGAATAGAAACTAGAAGTGTAAATCCCAACATGGTGCTAAAACCGTCAGAGGGGAAATAGATCATCCAGGCGAGGTGGCGAGGGTTTTGACATTTCGTGACAAATCGCAATTAACCTTTGTCGTTTTTGGAGGAATTATGAGATGGTTGTGGATCCACTGACACCACCGTTTCGGCAGCAAGAGTTGGCTTCCTGGCTCGCTAAATCTATTATTATTATTATTTGAGAAAAGAAGCCACAGTATTTCAGGCCTTACAATGTGGCTGAAATACCATATTCATGATGCACATTTCAGCCACATTGTATTGACTTAGATATGCATCATGAATACAGTATTTCAGCCAATACAGTGTGGCTGAAATACAGTATTCATGATGCATATTTCACCCACATTGTATTGACTTAGATATGCATCATGAATACAGTATTTCAGCCAATACAGTGTGGCTGAAATACCATATTCATGATGCATATTTCAGCCACATTGTATTGACCTAAATGCTGGATTACGAATACAGTATTTCAGCCAATACAGTGTGGCTGAAATACCGTATTCATGATGCATATTTCAGCCACATTGTATTGGCTTAAATGTTGCATCACGAATACTGTATTTCATACAGTTTAAGACCCTCAACATACATGACAGATGTGATTTGAAATTGACAGCTATAATTATGACATATTTCTGCAGAATACTTTCGCTTACCACTTGAAATTCACCGTCGTTCGGAATAACGAAATGATCTGAAAACCTTCAAGAAAGAAAGCTGTTCATTTTTGCGATGTAAATTAGCTGATTTGACAGTTGATTCGCTGCTGTTAAATCATGCCAACGCTCACTCTCCCCATATATATATATATATATATATATATATATATATATATATATATATATATATATATATATATATATATATATATATATATATATATATATATATGTATGTATATATATATATATATATATATATATATAATATATATATATATATATATATGTATGTATATATATATATATATATATATATATATATATATATATATATATATATATATATATATATTTAAATGTCTATATACAGTGTACGTGGATTCTTTGAAATATCTTGACCTTAGGTCATATTGATCGAATACTACCCTGTTAGGAATGATTCCCAACATTTTCAGTTATTCACTGACTGCACTTATTATGACGTTTTCTCCCTGTTTACGCATCTGTGCCATTTTATAGGTATTTGCTGTGCGAGTGGTGCATTTTGACATCATTCAGGACATCATTCTAAATTTTCTTTTATCCTGTAGATCGTTTCTAGCATTCAGATCGCAGGAATCAAGCATTTCACCAAGCACTTCACTCTCCTGCCATCTGTCGTTTGTTTGACGAACTAAAAGTTCCCTGTAACGTGAAAATTACTTCCTTCTGGCTTTATTATCCTTGGTGAGCAAGTCTTTCAGTAGAGTAGCACGGGCGCCGTTGAGAATTGTTTCGAAGAGCTTTAAATATTGAATATTTTCTCTGCCACTCCTGTACAGCATGTTAACTGTCGCGATTTTGGCGTGGGTATGTTGTCACGGGTTTTTATCTTTTAATTGTCTTTGATGCAGATTTTTTTTCGTAAGTTTTATTCTACGCTGTGAAGCTTATTTGAAGTATTTTCCCTTTCAGATAGTTTTTTATACATAAAGTGCACCTTCCTTAGCTTTTTCCATCTAGTCTTAGGGACATTAGCTGCTACTATTGTTAATTTTTATCTACTTTTTTTTTATTTTCAGGTTGCTGGGATTCGTAGTCCGCGTTCTCAAGCCTCCGTTGGTAACTATTTTTCCCTTCTGAATTGACTGGTAAGTAACCTTCCTTTTAGTGTACTTTAATTTAGTATACTTTAACCGAACTCTGTGCAAGCTCGGCTTTCCCCCTTCAGGGGGCTTGCACTAAACTTTTAAACCTTACCTACTTGTTAAGCATTAAGTTTAACTAGTAAGTACGATGGAATTTTATTTTCAGGAATTTACTTTTCTATAGTGATCTTGGAGTTTGAAAGCTTGAATAGTTTTTTAAAACTAATATTTTTTGTTCGGAATCTTAATACTAGGGTTACTCTCCTTTAATCTTGATGCCTAAATAGCAAAAATTTAGACTTTAGCCTCTACAGGTTATAACTTTTAATTTTGGAAATTTTAGCTTAATTTTGGAAATTTTAAGTTCATTCACGAATGTCGGTAACCTTAAACCGCTAGATTAGGTTTTATTTGTTACTGTATTTAAAAAAATACTTCCATTAAACAAGGATATTGTCTTTAGATTTGTTAAAAAAAAATTTAAATTTTGTTCTGAAACTTAACAATGGATTTGCATTGCCATTGCCAAGAATAGTGTCAAAGCCGTTCATGTACTGATCATGCGGATTCTAACCTTGAATTTTTCTCGGCAGGTTCCTGCGTTTTCGAATAGTGACTGGTTACAATTCAGTTATCGTGGGCTGTGAAGAAACCTTTCTAAGTGCAGTTATGTCCTCGAACAAAAATAAGACGCCGGCGATGAGTTGGGTCTTATAGTGGCTAACGACAGCCAGGGATATTCAGTGGCAGTTGTGTAACCCTGGTTGCCTTCAACTGGAAGAGTATCTGATCTTGTAAGTTCTTTCGAATTCGGATTCTGCGTGATTTGGTTTTTAATCTTTGTAAAATTAGGGTGCTAATATATCTATTTGCAATTGTTTAATAAAGGTATAAATTCTGTTTAATAAAGGTGTAAATTCTAGATGTTTCTGGCTAATGAACGATGATTGGTACGTGTGAAAAATGCAAAAGACCAATTTGGTATAAAGTATGCAATCAGAATTGTCAGGTATGACGAAAATGGTGGTAGTTTAAGGCTATGGTAGTTTTTTTTTTTTTAACCTATTTTTATTCCCTTATGGAGAGGTAACCTATGCAAATATAAATTCTCCAGGAACTTGATTGCACCGGAGTTGTGGTAAATTGTCCAAAATGCCTTCTGCCTGAATACTACTAATCTGATTTGAAGAATGGTAATTGCCTCGAGAGAGGTATACTTGCACGCACGTGCACTATATAATGAATAGTTTTAATTGACTGTACGTAATATTATGAAATTTGTTTGGTCAACATTTAAGTATGAAGACGGCAACTAGTCTTAAATACTAGTCATTCACAGTTTAACTAATTAAGGGTTTAGAAACTGATGTAATTATTACTTAAGTGTGTGGTGCCTTAATACTTATTAATGTACATTGGAATGAAATACTGTAAGGACAAAATTTAATACGTATTGGCACGAAACACACTTTGGTAGTGTGTGATTATCGGGTAACTGGGAAAGCAAAATTGATTTACTGTAACAAGGGCGAAGCCTTGTTTATGGTTTCAACATCTACCATGTGAATCAGATCTGCGAAAATCTTGTATTGTACAAGCTAAAACAAACTATTTAATTAACGGTACGAATGCTGAAGGGGTAGGCCTCGTAGGGGTTTTCGTGCAGTCTCTGCACGTCACGAGGTGAGCTATAGATTTAAGGTTTTTTTTTAATCTTCCTTTCGGGTCTTGGCTCTTAACTTTCCATTTATTCTACCACTTATATTACCCGGCTCTTAACTTTACATTTATTATACCACTTATTTTACCTCGTCAAAGTCTTTTTTTCTAACATAACTTTTCCATTAGGCCCCGTCCACACGGCCGAGCTTTGCTAGACGAATTTTTGTATGATGTGACGTCAGAAGCGAAGAAACTGCAGCAAAGTTCTGACTTTTCTTGCTGTTTCTCCGCTTCTGACGTCACATCGGACAAAGTTCGTCGACCAAAGCTCAACCGTGTGGACGGGGCCTTAGTTTTGTGTAGCTGCGAAGTTTCCTTCTGTCACTAATAAAACTTTTTCATCTAGGTTTCTTATTTGAAGTGCGCAAATAGGTCCCAGTGTTTGGCGTTCGGCTTGAATTTTGTTCCATTCATGATGGGGTTGACAATAAGTAGTAAGAGAATAATAATGCCACTTTGAAGCCGTAAGCTAATAAAAGATCTTATCATTTTTTGCTTAAATATGATTGTCCTTTTTCTTCAAATGACATTGGTAGAAATTCTAAACACGAATTTTCTCAACACACGAAAGGATATAACATGTAGGTGAGAATGACAGATTTTTCTCGTATCTATGAGTTACAGTCGATATTTTTACACAAGATTGGCTACATACATTCCCTTCGGAATAAACTTTTGAATAGACGTCCGTAAGCGATGAATAAGTGATAGGAGAAAGTAAAATGGTGCTAAGATTTACTAGGGTACGAGTTAACTCAAACGTTCTTTGTTTACATAAGAATTATCAATTTAAATAATTACATCTATTTAGGTAACGGACGTAAAACGCATAGTTCACACTTTGTATAGGCCTGTCCACACGAGCGGGCCTGATCGGCGTGCTCCGAGGTTGACGGGCAAATTCTGGCGGACTTTCCCGTGAATGTTGTCCACACGGGTGAGGCGATGGAGAGGTGGGTGTGCCCGATGATGCCAGTAATTTGTTCAGTGCGGTATGATAAACATGATGCCTACCGCAAAGAAGATGATATTATGCAGCATGGCAATTGCTTTGTGTGTGATGAAAAAGAAGAGAATATGGTGCAAAGAATGGCTCAGTAAAAGAAATGTATACAGTTAACGTACATCTGCCAGGTTCGAAGCTCAAGCCATCGGGCACCACCATGGTGATTTTGCTACAAGACCCATCGGGCAATTTGACGGTTTGCCCGTCAAGTGTGCCCGTTAGAGGGTAGGTCCGCCGATCAGGCTCGGTCGTATGGACAGGCCTTAAGGCTAAATTTTTAGCGCATCACATGGTCAAAGCGTTATGTAATAAGGGTAATTCGGATGGTCAAACTGAGGTAATTCAATTAGGCAAACAGTAAATTATTTGACGTTTTGAATAACTTGCTAATAATTCAGGTAATTATGGTCGGGGGGACTGAATCATTTTAACCTAGTCTCTGCCATTTTTACCCCGCAGGGGGTTGCACCGTCAGTGCACCTCATGCAATGTACTGTAGGTATTACTTAGGGTTCTTGGCAGCGCCCTTTTGGCCCCAAACTGCAACCCCTTTCATTCCTTTTACTGCAATTCCTTTCATATTCTGTTTCCTCCATCTTACTCTCCACCTACTTCTAACAGCTGCTTCTTATGCAACAGGGAGGTTTTCCTCCTGTTACACCTTTCATACCGTCAAGTTCCGTTTCAGAGCTGGATGACCTCATAGGTCCCAGTGCTTTGGCCTTTGGCCCAAATTCTATGTTCAATTAAATTTTCAAAATAACTGGCTGATTGCTTCGAGTATTAACAAAAAAAGTTTTATACTTACGTAGGGTGTAACTGGAGTAACATGAACGATTTACATCGTGTGTGGCAACTCTTAGTATTTGGCACACTGACAAAAGCTCTCAATTTTTCTGAAATGATTAGCATTTAACTGCCTTAATGTTGTGAGGTTTTCCCCCTGTTAACCTTTCGAACCGTCCCACCGTCAATTTCCGTTTCAGCGCTCAGTCTTTGCCCTAAAGTCTCTTATTCCGTTTTGTTACATCCTGCAACTGGTCCCTTTTGAGTAACTGTGGGGATAGTCGGTCTTAAGTTAACTTGGAGGTGCTTGTCCCTTCAACTACTATAGCAGATTCACATCAACCGTGCATTTGATGTCTAGGTCTCGTCCCTTACGACGCTCCTGATCGGCTGTTGATAAGTCTGTCACAGGGCTGGAAACTCTCAGTCTCTCGAGAGTTCACATGAGTAGGATCTAGTATGTTCCACCTCTCCTTAGGTATACGTCTTTCAGGAGAAGTGGAACATACATCCTGCCTATGTGAACTCTCTCGAGAGACTGAGAGTTCCCAGCCCTGTGATTGGTTTATCAACAGCCAATCTAGAACGTCGTAAGGGACTGGCCTAGACATCAAATGCACGGTTGATGTGAATCTACTATAGGTATACTTATCCTAAAGAATTGTCCTAGCTCGTATTAACTAAAATCGTCCACAGACTCCACAAGATTGTTACCACTTCATGACTGGAAACTCATGCCGATGTGTGGAAGTGTGATCCTCATTGAGGAGTAGGGCCATCAGTGCATCTCACGCAGTTCACTGTAGGCGTATCTTAAGGTTCTATATATATACACATGTTTAATTTTATTTACATTTTTGTATTCATGTATATGTATATATATATATATTAGTATATATATTATATATATACATATATGTACCAAGAAATCACAAAAGTGAGGCACGTGACTTTGTTTATTCGCTGAAGCCACTGTGAAAGTATAAAAAAGAAAAGACAGAGTGCCAAGTACTTTGTGCCCCGAAGATGTGTTTAAATACGAGAAAGTACTTGGCACTCTGTCTTTTCTTTTTTAAACTTTCACAGTGGCCTCAGCTAATAAGTACATATATTTGTATAATCATTTCCTGATATAGATTCGTTATTATTTAATGATAAAGATGCCATTTTAGCAAGAGGTTGTTTGGGTCAAATTGATTAGAAGCAGACGAGGGATTATTATCATGCCTGCACCTAGTTTATTTATAGTATTATTTTGTGTTATTTCACCATATCTCATTTTGTGTTGCCTTTCGGGGCTTCTTGCGCGCTTCCCTCTGACTTTGTATCTAAAGTATGTATCTGAGAGATGAAATGAACTATTAATATAGTATTTTTTTTTTTTTTGTTGTTGTTTTTTTTTTTTTTTTTTTATTTCAGCTGTGTGATTACGACTCTGCTCAACCGAGCGATACCTTCGGTACAGTAAGTGACTTCCCTTTTTAGTTTCCTTCGTCGCTGATCTTGGAGCATCCAGCCAGTTTCCAACACTACGAGAAATGACAGAATGGACATACGTAGACCTGGACGAACCTTGAAATAGATAATAGGTCAGTTCTGACTTACGGATATGAATTGTCAACGTAGAGAAATACAGGGAACAAGAGTTTTAAGTTGCTTTGAACTAATGGTGATTCTCAAACGCCAGTATGTTCGGAAGTTAAGTTCGGTATATATATATATATATATATATATATATATATATATATATATATATGTATATATATATATATATATATATATATATATATATATATATATATATATATATATATATATATATATATATATATATATATGTATACCGAACTTAACTTCCGAACACACACACACACACACACACACACACACACACACACATATATATATATATATATATATATATATATATATATATATATATATATATGTATATATGATTAGCTTTTTTATTTGGGTACAAGACGGGAATCCATTTCTGCATATTCGGTAATGAAAAGCTGAATGTGGTCATGACTAATCTTAATACTCTCTAAAGCCCACCCCTCTTCCCCATCCCCCCCCTCCCCCCGCCCCACACCCCCTCTCATTAAGTAAATTAACTTATTGCTGAGAATACATTAACAAGTTCATAGCCTATTATTATTATTATTTTTTTTTGCTTCATCACAGTCCTCCAATTCGACTGGGTGGCATTTATAGTGGGGCTCCGGGTTGCATTCCTGCCTCCTTAGGAGTCCCATCACTCTTTCTTACTATGTGCGCCGTTTCTAGGATCACACTCTTTTGCATGAGTCCTGGAGCTACTTCAGCCTCTAGTTTTTCCAGATTCTTTTTCAGGGATCTTGGGATCGTGCCTAGCGTTCCTTTGATTATGGGTACAATTTCCACTGGCATATCCCATATCCTTCTTATTTCTATTTTCAGGTCTTATTACTTATCCATTTTTTTCCTTTCTTTTTCTTCAACTCTGGTGTCCCATGGTACTGCGACATCAATGAGTGATACTTTCTTCTTGATTTTGTCAATCAACGTCACGTCTGGTCTGTTTGCACGTATCACCCTATCTGTTCTGATACCATAGTCCCAGAGGATCTTTGCCTGATCGTTTTCTATCACTCCTTCAGGTTGGTGCTCGTACCACTTATTACTGCAAGGTAGCTGATGTTTCTTGCACAGGCTCCAGTGAAGGGCTTTTGCTACTGAATCATGCCTCTTTTTATACTGGTTCTGTGCAAGTGCCGGACATTCGCTTGCTATGTGGTTTATGGTCTCATTTTTCGTATTGCACTTCCTACTTATGGGAGAGATGTTATTTCCATCTATCGTTCTTTGGATATATCTGGTTCTTAGGGCCTGATCTTGTGCCGCTGTTATCATTCCTTCAGTTTCCTTCTTGAGCTCTCCCCTCTGTAACCATTGCCATGTGTCATCGCTGGCCAGTTCTTTAGTGTCTCATGTATTGTCTGTGCTTTGGTTTGTTGTGCCATTCCTCTGTTCTGTTTGTCATTCTCCTGTCTCTGTATATTTCTGGGTCTTCGTCTATTCTTTTAGTCCAGTCTTCTTCCATGCACTCTTTAGCCACTCGTCTTCACTGGTTTTCAGATATTGCCCCAGTGCTCTGTTCTCGATGTTGACGCAGTCCTCTATGCTTAGCAGTCCTCTCCCTCCTTCCTTTCGTGTTATGCATAGTCTGTCCGTATTTGCTCTTGGGTGTAGTGCTTTGTGTATTGTCATATGATTCCTAGTTTTCTGGTCTATGTTGTGGAGTTCTGCCTTCGTCCGTTCCACTATTCCTGCGCTGTATCTGATTACTGGCATTGCCCATGTGTTTATGGCTTTTATCATATTTCCAGCATTGAGTTTTGACTTGAGTATCGCATTGAGTCTCTGCATATATTCTTTCCTGATCGTGTCCTTCATCTCTTGGTATTTTATATCCCCTCCTTCCATTATTCCCAGGCATTTGTATCCCGTCTCATCTATGTGTTTGATGTTGCTCCCATATGCTAGCTTTATCCCTTCAGTCCTTGTTACTTTGCCCTTTTGTATGTTGACTAAGGCACATTTTTCTATTCCAAATTCCCTCCTGATGTCCCCAGATACAATCCTTACAGTCTAGATTAGGGTATCTATTTCCTTGATGCTCTTACCATACAGCTTGATGTCGTCCATGAACATCAGATGGTTAATTCTGTTGCCTCTTTTCTTGAGTTGGTACCTGCCATCCATCTTCTGCAGCACTTTTGTCATGGGAATCATGGCTACTACGAAGAGTAGTGGGGACAGTGAGTCGCCCTGGAAGATCCCTCTCCTGATATTAACCTCTGCTAGTCTTATTCCAGAGCTTGTAAGTATTGTATTCCAGTTGCGCATTGTATTTTTGAGGAAGCTGATGGTGTTTTCCTCTGCCCCATATATTTTCAGGCATTCTATTAGCCATGTGTGTGGTATCACGTCAAAGGCTTTCTTATAGTCTATCAATGCCATGCTTAGGTTGGTTTTCCTTCTCTTACTGTTCTTCATTACCATTTTGTCTATCAGGAGATGGTCTTTTGTGCCCCTACACTTCCTTCTGCAGCCTTTTTGTTGGTGGGGGATGGTGTTTGTATCCTCTAGGTAGTTGTATAGCCTTTCGCTGATGATACCTGTTAGTAACTTCCACATTATTGGTAGGCAGGTGATAGGCCTGTAGTTACTGGCTATATTTCCCTTACACTTGTCTTTCTGGACTAAGGATGTTCTTCCTGTGGTCATCCACTTGGGCGCATGGTGATTTGTGATAAAATACTGGAGTTGTTCTGCTATTCTTGGGTGTAGGGCCTTTAAGTTTTTGAGCCAGTATCCATGGACTTCATCGGGACCTTGGGCTTTCCAGTTGGGCATTTTCTTTAGTTGGTGTCTGACTGTGTCTGTCGTGATGTCAGTGAATCTTTGTTTTATTCTCCCTGTTTCTTCTTCCTTGACTTCCTGGAGCCATGTTGCATGTTTGTTGTGTGATACCGGATTGCTCCATATGTTTTTCCAGAGTCTCTTACTTAGTTCGGCTTCAGGAATTTCTTGGTGGTTGTCTTCCCCTCTTAGTTGGCTGTATAGTCTTTTCTGGTTGGTTCCGAATAGTTTGTTCTGTTGGTATCCCTTATTCCTGTTCATGTATCGTTGGATCTTATGTGCTTTGGCCTTAAGCATCTGTTTTACATCCTCTATTGTGTTGTTTAGTCCCCTCTCGTGTACTTTGTATTTCTCGTTGAGTTCCTCCCTTCTTTTCTTGCTTCTTAGCCTTTTTCTGCCATCTCTTTCAGTTCACTCAAGTCAGATCTCATCATGATTTGATTTCCAGGCGCCTTTTCCAAGGCGGTTGCTGTTTTGGTTTCTGTTGGGTTGGTTGTGCTGGTGGTGTTGGTGTTCGTGTCCCCATCAGTTCTGCTACTAATCTTGCTCCTGCATATGTCAAGTTATTTGTTTCTGTGATATTGGTGGTGTGTATTAGTCTCATTATTTCATTGACCTCACTTGTTTTCTCCTTTAATTTCTTGGTGTTGTAGGCTTTCATGGAGGGGATCTTTGTTCTCTCTGTGTCTGTTTCATCCATTGTCTGATCTTTTCTACCCATTCCGTCCTGTCTGTTACTTCGTCGGTGTTTCCTCGTGTGTCGTTGTTTGATGCCTCATCATCCCTGTCGTCTCCTGTGGCATCGTCTCTCAGTTCGTCTTCGTGTAATTCGTTGTCGTGTTACATTTCCCTTTCCAGTTCTTCTCTTTCTGTTGGGGAGAGCCAGTTCTTTTTCTTTATGTTCCTTACTTGGTCTGCCAGCCTCTGCTCTGTTTGGGGGGTGCTATTCCTCTCATTCCAGATGTTGACCAACCTTCTTCTATATTATTATTATTATTATCATTATAGTTGAAAATATCCTTTTAAGAGAGAAAGCGATCTCATAATATAAGAGCACTCTCCTTTTTTTCAGCTTTTATTTCTGGCAACGATATAGGCCAGGCCACCACCGGGTGGTGGTTAAAGTTTCATGGGCCGCGGCTCGTACAGCATTATACCAAGACGACCGAAAGATAGGTCTATTTTCGGTGGCCTTGATTATACGCTGTACAGATAACTCGATTGCGCCGAAGCATTTTGTTTTTACTTATTATTATCTTGGTTTAAGATATCCCTTTAAGAGAAAAAAACGTCGCATATAAAACCCTCTTTTTTTTCATTGGGACGTAATTACGATATTAGTTATTCTGTGCTAATTATCCGGCGCTAAAGGATGCGGCGAAGATCTCTTGTTTTCTCTTGAGCTCATTAATTCAATTAGTCATGAATCTTCTTCCTCTTCTTCTTCAGTCGAGGCTCAGCTTTCAGATCTCCAGCTACCTCGGGGCTGATTCCACTTTCCCTGAAACACAAGTCACTTTATATATACATATATATATATCTTTTCGTTTCTGTTATGAAATGAAATATGCTTTTCATCACAGGTAATATTCCACCCCTTTTAACTAAACTCGGGGAGTAAGCCTACCGACTACTTTGTTATAGTTATTTTTGTCGTTGTTGTTGTTGTTGTTGTTGTTGTTGGGTGAGGGTAGGAAAGGTTTCTGGTAGAGCCTAAAAATTTCTGAAAAATGTGTTCCCAGTTGACTTGAAGATACAGGAATTTTAGGATAGGATATTTATGATTTATTTATTAGAATGAAAATGTAAAAAAAATAGATGATATGCATGAGAAACAAAACAGAATGATTACTTCTAATAAAATATAGCGTATTTATTTTAATTTGCGCAGGTGAAACATCGTTCTATTTGACTATAGATTTTAGCACGTTTTAATTTACGTTAAAAGTTGAGAATATAATGTTTGCAGCTCACGCGCGAGGGGAACAACTTGCATGCTGCCCAAGTAAGCTGGAGGTCGGGTCACGCCTTGTTCATAAAACATGCTGTTCGTGTGCCATGAGGATATTACAAATGATAGAGAAAAGTATATTAGTCTTCGTTTATTACAGAATTTTTGTGTATATCAAGCCCATCATTTTACTATTGACGTTTAATTCGTTATCCATATGACTTACGTAAGCAGTGTTGTCTTGTTCATTTATATATATATATATATATATATATATATATATATATATATATATATATATATATATATATATATAT
Organism: Macrobrachium nipponense; assembly: GCF_015104395.2. Lineage (NCBI taxonomy): Eukaryota > Metazoa > Arthropoda > Malacostraca > Decapoda > Palaemonidae > Macrobrachium > Macrobrachium nipponense. Next base: position 52,540,753 of record NC_087211.1, on the reverse strand, counting down.
ATATATATATATTATATACACACACACACACACACATATATATATATATATTATATAAATATATATATATATATATATATATATATATATATATATATATATATATATATATATATATATATGCTTAAAAAATCACAGTAGATGCACGTGACTTCATAAATAAGCATTATTCGTACATATGAGAGATTTAGACCATCCTATTAACTGGAGTCAAGCAAGAGCCTTAGTCCCATGTAATGACACAGTTCAAAAGGATATCATTGAATCTTGTTTTATCAGGTCAAATAATAGAAATGTTCTAAATTTAAGTCTTGGTTTATTTAAACTTGAAGCTTTCATAATGAAAAAAGTTGTAGATAAATATAAGCAACAAAATTAATATATTCAGTTTTTACATGTTTTGGACTGTAAAGATGCTTTGTAATTTCGGTTAGGGTTAGAATCTGTTTAAGTTTGTGACCGTGTGATATCTGATAATCCTGGATTATCCCTTTTAATTTTTACCCTTTTGATAATTAACCATCTGGTATTCCTGATCTTGTTTGTACCTGAGGCCTTCCTCTCCAATTGTACTTTAGTAGCTCCTTGACGATGTCTGAGTAAAGACGAAA
>NC_087211.1:52525142-52535142 GCF_015104395.2 Macrobrachium nipponense | reverse complement strand
CTAGTGGATCTTATGGGATTTTATATGGACTACCGAAGGTACTACATAAAGATAGTGTACAGTCACTCATGTAAGTTCATGGATGTCCGGGTGTTTGAGAGAGATCTCCATTTCATCCCTTTCTGGTTGACAGGTGTCTGGGAGTGCGAAACTGGCCAAATGTTCAACTACCTAACTCTGCTGTAGAGAGTTTCGGTGTGTGCCCATGTTACGTCTTATACCCGGAGACATCCATGAACTTATATGATTGACGATACATTACGACGTATTTTATCTTTTTACGAAACACCCAACCATCATTTAGCTAAATTCTTAGCATTACCCCGACTAAGTGAATTTTCTGTTAACAATAACACGTTGAGAAACTCAGAAAGAAAGAGTTTGAGCTCAAGATTCAGACCTACTCGACTTGGTGCATCTAGATATCGAATCCCTCTATACAAATGTAGTACCTGTGGAGGAGACTGTTCAAATGATTTGAAATTAGTGTTTTATTAACTTTTAAATAAGATTCTTATTAAAGAAGGTTTTTTATTTATGGTTTTAACCGTGATGCTTTTAATAAGTAGTGGTGTTATATATATATATATATATATATATATATATATATATATATATATATATATGTATGTATATATATATATATATATATATCTATATATGTATATATATATATATATATATATATATATATATATATATATATATATATATATATATATATATATATATATATATATATATATATATACATATATATATATACATACATATATATATATATATATATATATATATATATATATATATATATATATATATATATATGTGTGTGTGTGTGTGTGTGTGTGTGTGTGTGTGTGTAAGTGCTACATAATACAAAATATGGAGTGTTATTCCATATATAAAAACTAAAACTATGAATAATTAAAACCAATGACCCAAGAGGTCAACCAGTTTGCTTGCAGGAATATGATCAGACCAAATATGATAAAGTAGGCTAAGATGACATGTTGTAATCAGTCAGTGTCTAGTTTCCCGTCATCTGTGGTCATCAAATCATTTGTTTTGTAAACGGTTGTCCAAGCTTCCTGCTTGAGACAACCACAGTGACTTATAACTCAAACGGCCTACATGACTTGTAATCTATGTCATCTGTGTGTATATTCGTATGTTCGAGCTACTGTCTGCTCCCTTTATGATTTGTAAACCACATTGTAAGTCAGAATTCAATCAGCTATCATTATTGGCAGACCTGTACAATTTTATCGGATCTTCATCATGTAGTCTCAGAGAATAGAGATATTTTTGTACTCTGTGTTTTCTACTAGAAACCTCACATCAGAAAGAAGATACTGAATGAACTTAGAAACTATCATCATGAGTTGAAACATCTCCGCCATCATAACCAAAGAAGATACTGACTTCGTAAGTTATCATCGAAACCCAAGGCACTCCAATGAGTATGGAGAATCATAACAAACCGACCTTAGCGTAAAATTATTGCAGGTCTATATAACCTCACAAGGCACCTTGTTATACAAAGGCATCAGCCCTATATATTGGTGGCAGCCTACAACAATAACTCTTCAACGTCTTCCGAAGAATAACAAATAATGTATCATATCAGAAGTCAACAACGGCGAAAGCAAGAGATTCTTCAAGCAACTTAGTATCATCGTTTAGTGAGCGTCTTCAGCAGTGCATACCTTCAAGAAACAAACCTGACGTGTCTGCTTCCTACGGCAACGCAAGCTTCGTCCTAACCGTAAGAGACGTCTCTCATTAGAATCATTCAAGAAAACATCATCGTTTATTGAGCATTTCCAGCACTTCAAGAAACAAACCAGACGCATCTGCAGCATCGGATCTTCAAGGACACGAATCAACAAACAAACAACACGCACGGGGGAAACTCAAGCCAACACCAGGGTCATCTTCTAAACAGAGAAGGGCGACCAAGGCCGTGTCGTTATCGAAACGCCGTGACTTCCCACAAAATCAAGCTAAGTACAATCCTTTTTATTCCTTGGAGTAACTTTGAGTGTTTCCTTTGCAGGTCGAATTTTCGATGTTCCTGTGGCTGAAGTTACGAGACATTCTTAATCTTACTTTTTTACAGAAATTATCTACATCATTGGGACTTCGCTACTGCAAGTTTTTATCTTTGAGTTTTTGTCAACTTTATTTTTTCAGAAGTTCTCCTGAATTATTATAATCATATGCTGTCTTAATCTTATCATTTTGGGTGACTATTAATTCTGTACGTAACAAATCATATTAAACATTGAATATGCGTTTACACAGTGGACGTCTGTATTTATACAGATGCATGGATAGGGTCGTTAGGGACCATAGTGATAAGAAAACACACAAAAACAAGTGGAACACCCGTACAAATCTGGATAAATTAGAGGTAACACTATTTCGGGTCAGGACAATAAAGGCTCCTGTACAAGGTCCCGATGGCAGTTTTAGCCTTGAGTTTTTTTACTTATGTGCGTAAAAAATCGAATCTCTATGACTCAACTTAACTTAAAAAAAAAGATACGGCTGGATTGCAAGGAATAACATGTCTGTAAAAAAATTTCATTAGGTTAACATACTTAACATTCATATAAACAATTTAACAAAAATATGTCTAAATGCGCTGACCTCCCTCACTATTTCAAATTTTAACAAAGAATGAAAGTAAACCCCAGCAAGTTCATATATTTAATAATAACACGGTAGAGATAACTTGTTTTAATAATAATCACTCAATTCATAATAGTTCAAGTCATTCTTAAGTTCGTTGCTTTCTATGTAACCAACAGCAACATAATGCTAAAAACACACAATACGTTGCCGATGATAATAAAGAGAAGAATCCTAATTATTATAAAAAGAAACAGGTAAACAGTAGCCCTAAAAATCAGAAACAAACAAATCGTGCTTCAGCAAACTTGCTTACTGTGTCATCTAGTAAAACGGTCAGGGTCAGTCAAATCTGCCGGGTGTTGCAAGCAGAGCACATTCCACATAAGCGACTCTAGTGGAGGGGGGAGAGTGATGCTGGATCATTTATGCCAAAACCTTTTTGAATTAAAAAGGAATTTTCCTATGAATCACACGACTGTATCAAGTAATCAGAGCAAGTTCTCGTAATTTTAATACAATAAGTTATTATAAGTAGTGGTGGATTAAGCCTGACTGTACGTGCCGTAAAATTAGAATATCAGCCATTTACATTGTTTTTATTCCTTTAGGCCATGTAATATCCTGTATTTAAAGACTCAGACTCACCGTTTGTTGTTCGAACGTCCCTATTGAGAAGTCCGGAATATAGTTCAGTAATTGGCAATAACGAGTTAATTGTCGTAGCGTAACTTAGTTTCAGTACAGGGCGGATAAGCGCACGCTAACAGATACCTCTATAGTTATAAAAACACACATTGATCTGTATATAGCGTAATTGTAAGATATCCATCTATGGGTATACAAAACATTATCTTACCTCCTGCCAAATAAGGCATGTTTATCAAAGGAAAATTCTATAAACCTTCTAACATGTTAAAATCCGTTTTGAACAAAAAGAGACAGTTAATCAAATAATAACTTATATAGAGGAACCAATCACTTGTCTCATAAATCGTAACATTGCTCAAATGACCCAACAGAATTCTCCCACACCTGCAGTCGCAGTTTGCACGCAAAATCTCGAGAAGCATGCACCCTCGAATGTCTTAGTGCGTGTAAAAAGACTTTGCTGGGATTGAAAATTTTAATCCCTTCCCGATCCTCTGAAATATAACGGATTTCCGCGAACAAAGCACTATACACTGTTGACTCACAGCAACAAGTTAATATTGAAGTCTGTAACCATTCGAATACCAATCTAGTAATCCACAAAACCTATATACATATCGTGGATATGGAAGTTCTAAATATCGCATTTTTTACTGTTGCTAAATTTAATCACGCCCAACCAGTCGTAGATGAATCCCTCTTATACTCTATCTAAAGTAATATCTGTAAAGTCATTCAAGCATAAGTGATTCAGCAAAAGTTTGTTGATCTTTTATCTGAATATCAGGATGTTTCTCCACTAGCAAGTGATCTCTGGGGGAAAACGGATGTCATTGAACACAAAATACGGTCTAAGGACAAACATAAAGCTATATATGTACCTTCAAATAGACTCCCAATGAAATTTCAAAATGAGATAAATGACAAAGTTGAAAAATGTTAGTAATAGGAGTCATTAGGAAATCAAATAGCCCATATAATTTTTCCCTTAAACATCAAGCCTAAAAAAGATCGGACTTGGCGTACCTGAGTAGATTTCTGTCGCTTAAACAAGGAAACGATACCCGATCGTTTTCCAGTGCCATGTACCGACGATATCTTATCTTTGTTAGGTCAGAATAAATTTTTCACCAGCTTGGACTTACTTGAAGGCTTTCACCAAATACCATTAGCTATGTGAGGTACCTCATACACCGCCTTCAGCACACTCAGGGGACATTATCAATTTATACGTATGCCTTCGGTTTACGTTACGCCCCAATTACATTCACCAGAAAGATTAATATAGTGTTTGGAGACTTTTTAGGGGGATACCCTACATGCCTATATGGTTGGTCTTGTAATCTTTTCTAATACTGTAGAAGTACATTCGCATAAACTAGAGCTAGTGCTACAGAGACTAACACAAATAATCTCAGAGTAAAATATCTAAATGTGAGTTTTAAAAACTGAACATGTTTATTTAGGTTTTATGTGTCTAGTCAAGGTCTTAAAGTAGTCCATGGTAAGGTGTCGGCTATTCATAACTTTCCGGTACCTATTAACGTAAAGGGGGATACAGCACTTTTGCGCTGTAGTGGGTATTACAATCGTAAGTAAATATGTAACTCGTCAATCACAGCAGCTCCTTTAACAGATCTTACGAAAAAGGGCGTAGATTTATTATGGTCTGAAAAGCATCAACAGGCGTTTGATATCTTAAAATTGGAATTATGCAGCTCACCTATCTTAAAAATCCCTGATTAAAATAAGGAGTTTTTTTTTATTGTAACAGTCACCTCAGACCAAGGGGTAGGAGGGGTACAACTTCAGCAATATGATAAACAGTTCTTTCCTATAGCTTTTTATTCACGTAAACTAAAGCCCTGTGAAAGTAAATATGCAGTAATAGGCAAGGAAGGGGTAGGTATCGTTAAGTCACTAGTACATTTTAAGTTCATAATCTACAGCTATCCTGATAAAGTCCTTACTGACCTTAAGTCCCTTACCGAGTTTTTCAAAGGCTTTAACCACAGTCCCATAGGAACTTGGTGGCATATGATCATTCAGGTCTTTGGAGCCAAGATAGGATAACTACCTGGGAAAGCAAATATCATAGCTGACGCATTATCCCGCAATCCCGCACCATACTGCAAAGAACCATTAGTTGGACTAAAAGATATAGAAACATCCGTGCCTATTGTTAAAACAAGAAAATTCATTAACCCAAGAGATTGTGAACATTGAATACCTGGGTTGGAGCGCTGAACTGTTGCAAACTGAACAAAGCAAGGGTCAGCAGCTAAGCAAAACAATAAACACTTCGAACGGAAATCCTAAAGCAAAAGTATATTTAAAGTATGTGTAGCAGAATTATGTAATCAAAGGTAATATTATATGTAGGTCCATGACGAGGAAAACCAGAAGAACACAGCAGGTGACTAACGACCAGGTAGTAGTAATAATCTCTCTCATACCAGTCGTCCTAAACTGGTTGCATTCCAATTCATTATATGGTCATCCAGAGTTCTCTATTATGTCACAGAAAGCCAAATCACTATTTTACTGGCTTACAATGCTTACAGATATGAAAAAAAGCACATAACTAATTGTCACACGTGTCATGAAATCAGGTGACACACTAAGACACCTGTCAGTTTGGGGGCCTACCCCGTACCAAATCAATCCTTGAAAGAATACACGTAGATTTATTAACAGAGTTTACAAGTCTGACAGTTACCTTGACACGTTATATAGAATTAATAGCACTAAAAGACAAACACTCGGGTGGTGTGAATCAATAGTAATTTCCTTAACTCGTGTGAATTCCTTTGCATTAAGAAAATCAATACCATATTTTATCACCCAGAGTCAATCTGTTTGGTAGAACGGATAAATAAGAAAGTGTCAATGTCCTACGAGTTACACTCGTGATATTGGATCCGAACTGGATTATAGCGGTTCTCGCGGTTTTAAATACCTTTATCATTCATATCTTGTATCTATAGAAATGATACCGCAAGTAGCCTTATACGGTACGCCACTAGAACACTTTTCCACATATTCAGGCTAATCATTAATTTATCAAATATAAAAAAGTATGGATACAAGTACGAGTCGATATAATATACTTCGTAAGAAGTTGGAAGGGTTACAAATTATAATGAAAAGGAATCCCGATAAAATCAATAAGCAAAACGTAACCATATGCAGTAAGTGTTTAGAAAATATCCAAATATATATGCGTAAAGATTTGAACTCTAACTTAACGCCTAAGTTTAGTAGTCCATTCAGTATTCTAGGGATATTAACGACAAATAAGCTAAAAGTTCAAACACATATCAAAACCTACTGGTATATTGTCTGTCCCGGTGGTTTATATTCGTAGTCAATGAAAAAAAAAAAAAAAAGATTTTAAAGTCAGGAAGTCTAGAAGTGAAAATGTATATCTATGTGAATAATCCCATATGGATCTTACAGGGTAAATAATATATATAAAATTTGTACGGAAGCCTTTTTCATTAGTTTGAATAAGGAATATCTAATTTAACATAAGTAATTACATATATTCTACAATCTTGTAGGTTTCCAACATGAAACTAATATTATATTGTTAAATTTTGGTACTGTTTTTTTTTCAGACATTCTTCTCGTGTGGGTGGAGTATTAAAACAAAAAATGTCCAATTTATACATGGCTGTCATTTGAAAGTACTAAAGTCGTATTTATTACAGCGAGTAACGTAACTCTTAAGCTGGCTGAGAGCAGTCTCCTGCCAGGTGATGATGTCATCAGTCCGAAAGGTGCCTGGCGCGTTTTGCTGAATCATCACTGTTCCTTTTAACCCCAATAATCCACTTGCACAGGCTTCATCTGTAATTGTGTGTTGTCTTGTGCTTACAAAACAAGTTAGCTGGAGAGTGGAATGCTTAGCTCATGAACTTCACATGTGGTTCATAGGTCACGGTAATATACATAGCCGTAGCCTATTCTTATCCGTGGTGATCAATGCAAGCTTAGTTAAGGAATCACAATCGTTTTAAAATTAATGAACAAAATAAGCGAATAGAATTTCTATAACATCAAAATGAATTAATTTTTTCTGAACCTCATAGACAATTAGAGTCAATAAATCAGCTTATGACATTGGTAAACGGACATTTTAGAAGAATCAGGTCATGGATATGAAATATTTACTTGCAACACTAGCATAGTACAATTCAAGTAGATCACATTCATTGGAAAATGTCACATTTTCTTGAAAAACCCCAAGTTTATATAGAAATTAGTTACATAGTGGGTTCTTTCGTAGCATCTCCTGCCTAAAAATTAACCTCAGAGGATGCGAGCGAGAAAATTGAATATGAACCTTTTGTTAGGGGTACATAGGATCGGATTTTATCACAGCTTAATATCAGTAAGCGTAGAGAATTACAGAATCATGATTAATATTCTCTTTGACTCTTATGTTGCCTGGCAATCTTACAAATAGCTCCGTTTCCTACTTCTTTGTCTAGTAACTAACTACCAGTAATATCGAATTTTCTTTGGGATTCGTATTGATATCTGTTGATATGGATATTTTTACAGTCGTCAGAGACCTGGATAGGTTCACTCATTGTTATAATGCCATGGATAAAAAAGTTTGTACAGCTGACTCTTTTGAATTCCATAAAATATCAGTGAATTCGTGTGGGTTAAGTCTAGTCCTTAACGGCTTTCTCCCTCCCATGTTTGGATGTTGTCTGAATTTACTTTGTGACAAGTATAATTTCACTTACAGGCTGATTAACGGAACCTGGTTACAGTACCCTGCAGTACGAGAGTTTCACATCACATGCCCGGACAGATCGTCTACAACTTCAAAACCCGCTCGTCGCTGCGGACGACTGCAATGGAGTAACAACCGCCTACAATGGGAAAGGAATAAGCACCATCATAAGTGAACAAGCTTTTTTTGTGGACTTCCTGGACCGACCCCCGTATCCCAGCATTAATTTTGTTTTAATGCGGAATGGTCCAGCTGCTGGAATTGACTACAAAGGGACATACTTCCGACAATTATGACCAAGGAGGATATTCAACTCTTCGTTTGCTGGCGCAGGACTTGTGCTGGGGATAATTTTATTCAGCGCAAACGTATTCGTACGGCATAGGATGCAGAGAACAAGTATGGGCGCAAAATAGAACGTCGGACCCTGCCTAGGCAATTTCCCCTTGTTTTTAACCATTTGGAATTGGCCATTTCATTTGGCTATAGGTGGTTGTCTGGAACTGTGTAATGGACGAAAAGTTGTTCGAAACGCTAGTTAAATGTGTAGTGGGTATATCCTTGGCTATGTATTCCATATATAAAGTATCAGTAAATAATATAAGTATCATAGCTAAAGTATCAATAAATAACAGAATCAGTATCACAATCATATATCTAAGCATGCTTTATTTGAAGAATATAGAAGTTAATCAATGAATAAATATATATCTTATTTGAAAAATATAGAAGTTAATAAATGAATCAAAATATATCTGTGCTTGTGCGCACTAGGAATCTATTTAAAGTGCACCTAGATTAATCACTTAGATTAGTCATTTGTATTAAGTGCACATATATTGATCGTAATTATATGAATCAATATATATATATATATATATATATATATATATATATATATATATATATATATATATATATGTATATATATATATATATATATATATATATTATATATAATATATTATATATATATATATATATATATATGTATGTATAAATAAATCAGGTAGCCTATAATCAATTTGTTACCTTGTATCTTACCAATAACTGCAGTTAGTATATGGGTTAATGTATCAGTTACTATATCAGTTGAAATATCAGTTACTATATCAGTTAATATATCAATTAATAAATCAGTTAATATATCAGTTAATATATGATTTTTATCACTTCATATATGATTTTTATCAGTTAAAATATGATTTTTATCATGTTAATCTTTATGTTATGCAATTATCAGAAGTACATTAGTATTTTCTGTAGCATATGTATCTTCATGAGTTGAAGTGTAAAACTGTATCATTATATATCACGTGATCATTATTATTTACGAATATTATCATATGCATATGTCTCATATCTTATTACATAAATCTGTATTTGTGTACAACATGAATTTTTTTTTTACTTATAAGTATTTTCTATATATCTATATAGTCACCATAGTGTCTGTATCACACTCCTATAAGTCAAATGCAAGTCAAGCTTGAGTAATATTCAGTGTTTGGTTTTGTAGCCGACCGAGCATTTATGTAAGTGCTACATAATACAAAATATGGAATGTTATTCCATATATAAAAACTAAAAGTATGATCAATTAAAACCAGTGACCCAAGAGGTCAACCAGTTTGCTTGCAGGAATGTGATCAGACCAGATATGATAAAGTAGGCTAAGATGACATGTTGTAATCAGTGTCTAGTTTCCCGTCATCTGTGGTCATCAAATCATTTGTTTTGTAAACGGGTGTCCAAGCTTCCTGCTTGAGACAACCAGTGACCTATAACTCAAATGGCCTAAATGACTTGTAATCTATGTCATCTGTGTGTATGTTCTTATGTTCGAGCTACTATCTGCTCCCTTTATGATTTGTAAACCAGATTGTAAGTCAGAATTCAATCAGCTATCATCATTGGCAGACCTGTACAATTTTATCGGATCTTCATCATGTAGTCTCAGAG
>NC_087211.1:52492642-52522642 GCF_015104395.2 Macrobrachium nipponense | reverse complement strand
TATTAGATATATTTACTCCACCCTCGCAACTCAGAATCCTTAATCTCACCGTTGCAAATATTCACAAGAAAAATATTATAGCAAAATATACTTATTAATTGCCTTTATAGAACTGAATATAAATTTCGGTTCTTACAAAAAAAATATTCTCGCAAAACGTATTTATTAATTGTCTCTACAGAACTGAAGTTAAACTTTCATTTTGTACTAGAAAAATATTCCTCAATTTACTAGAAAAATATTCTCGCAAAATGCATTTATCAATTGTCTCTCCAGAACTGAAGTAGAATTTTCAGTTTTTACAAGAAAAACATTCCTCATAAATGTATTTATTAATTGTCTTTCCAGAACTGAATTGAATTTTCATTTTGTATTAGAAAAATATTCCTCAAAAATGTATTTATCAATTGTCTATCCAGAACTGAAGTAGAATTTTCAGTTTTTACTAGAAACATATTCTCGTAAAATGTATTTATTAATTGTCTCTCCAGAACTAAGTTGAATTTTCAGTTTTTACTAGAAAAATATTCAAAAAAAAAATTATTTATTAATTCTCTCTCCAGAATTGAAGTAGAATTTTCAGTTTTTACTAGAAAAATATTCCTCAAAAATGTATTTATCAATTGACTTTCCAGAACTGAAGTATAATTTACATTTTTCCTAGAAAAATATTCCTAAAAATGTATTTATCAACTGTCTTTCCAGAACTGAAGTTGAATTTTTCATTTTAACTAGAAAAATATTCTCACAAAATGTATTTATCAATTGTCGTTCCAAATCTGAAGTAGAATTTTCAGTTTTTACTAGGAAAATATTCCTCAAAAATGTGTTTATCAATTGCCTTTTCAGAACTGAAGTAGATTTTTCAGTTTTTACTGGAAAAATATTCCTCAAAAATGTCCAATTTTGTGCACGCAAGTACCCGAAAGAGAGAAACGCATTCGGGCAATATATATATATAGATATATATATATATATATATATATATATATATATATATATATATATATATATATATATATATTACATACTTATTGCACCGCTGCAAACCAATTACGGCGAGGAATGAAAAAATACCCGAGAGGGGACCATTTTGCAAGTGGAAGAGATGTGTTTTTCTGTAAATCAGTTTCAAAAGGCCCCCCCCCCCCCCCCCCCCCCCCCCGCAAAACCCCGACCCTCCCTGGACGAGTACGCCAGAGACCCGCTCTTGAGACGGGAGAAAGGACAACAATGAGGAATTCGATTTCGTTTGATGTCGGTCGGTTCTCCTCCTCCTCCTGTGTCGTCTGTCCTTCGGATAAAATGTAAATCTGTTTGTAATTGAAGGCTCGGGAATGATTCTCTCTCTCTCTCTCTCTTCTCTCTCTCTCTCTCTCTCTCCTGATAATCTCATTTCACTTTGTAAGGATTTTGTTTAGATATGGTTCGACAGATATAATTCTCTTTCTGTCTCTCTCGGTGTAATTTTAATGCTAATTCGCGTAGATTGGTGTGTTCGGTCTAAAGATAAAATGCAAATCTGTTAGGAATTGGATGTAAAGGAAGTAAATTAATATGGATTCATTTCTCAGTCGTCCTCCCTCATGCATATGAAGATATTTGCCTTCGTAATACCTTCCTTCGGTGATGGTGACTACAATTTATATTTTGAAATACGTCCTCCGGCTTTGCGTTGCATCCCTGACGCAAAGCGGTTGATTAAACGATGCACATCTTGCATAAATATAAGTCTGGCCGGGTAAATAATTATCAGAATGATTTTGCAATGTGTCTGGGACATGTTGATAGTTGTGGCGCGTTGCTGTCTGGCAAAATTTCATTATAGAAGCAACGAAATGAATGATTCTCCTGACACTGTTTCTGACTATGAAATGTGAATGGGATACGAATGCCCTTTCAAAAACTGAACCAGATAGACTGGAAACTAAAACTGTCTTTGTTCGAGATACCTTGTTTAAATGAAGGTGATTTATTGTGTGTGTACAGCGTAGAAGACATCCGCACTGAATAACAGACGGACAATAGATGATTATATTCAAGGTCAACTAAAGTAGACATTTCTCCGTGCCAATTCTCACAGCATAAATGAAAACACGCTAAAGATATGCTTGTGCCTCTCTCTCTCACTCTCTTTCTCTCTCTCTCTCTCTCTCTCTCTCGTCCAAGCTGCTGACACCCGCAAAACATGGCTACCAATCAGGTCAGTCCATGCCGTTCCTTTCCTCAGTAGCTGGACCATTGCATTTCGAGGCCCAAGAAGAGAGAGAGAGAGAGAGAGAGAGAGAGAGAGAGAGAGAGAGAGAGAGAGAGACTTATATTTAAAATTCGGAAATAAACTTCACAAACGACGCCTTACCAATGATCCATAAATAGCATTTCGGTTAAAAATAATTTTTTCTCTTTTAGACGATGATTAACTTCGGCAGAAATCGATCAGCCAATCAACCCGCTGATAAAAATATTCCAGAGTTTTTTTTTATTTTTTTATTTATTTATATATATACATTTTTAGTTCTTTCATCTTACTGCGCTTCGCTGAATTTTAATTTCCGCTTTTATATTTTTATCCACTTTTTTTATTAATGTAAAACCAGTAATGGCTGAATATTTCACGCCTTAAAATATATGTGTGGCAGCATCGAGAGCACCCCCGTAGGGGGTAGCGCCCTACCGTCAGTGCACCTCATGTGGCGCATGTGTAATTGATAATTACATTTTAAATAGTAATGTGAATACATTACTTTAGAATCTTATAAGTCACGTAATCAGGTCAGGAAGTCATGGAGGAAAGTCTCCCCAAAAACCACAGTCCAAGATGTGTGTGAGCGTGTGAAGCTTACAAGCAAATGTATGAAAAAACATCAACAACCTACATTCATGGGAACCGACTTCGTCTCTCACGAGAACTTGAACGATGTTGTGTCTTAACCTAGATAAGTATGTTTGTTCGTATACCTGTATCTTTTGATTAGGTTTGCTCGCCCTATGATTTGTAAATGAATTGTAACTCAGACTTCCTCTTCTCCTCTTGTCTCAAACACATTCAAACACCTTCTCTGCAACCTATCTCAAGATGTAATCTTTCAAAGAATATGAATATCGAGTTCAGAGACTATCTTCGCAGTTCAACTGAGGAAGAAAGAGACTGAGAGAGAGAGAGAGAGAGAGAGAGAGAGAGAGAGAGAGAGAGAGAGATCATCACCCACTGATGTTTGCAATGCGAACCAAAATTACCAAACAGGTAGTCTGTTGTAAACACGGCTACCACTAATACGTGTAGGCATGACTTAAGGTTCTTTGCAAACGCCTCATCGGCTCCTAGCTGCAGCCCCTTTCATTCCTTTCACTGTACCTCCGTTCATATTCTCTTTCTTCCATCTTACTTTCCACTCTCTCCTAACAATTGAATCATATTGTAACAGTGAGGTTTTTCTATTGTTATACCTTACCATCAGTTTCCGTTTCAGCGCTGAATGACCTCATAGGTCCCAGTGCTTGGCCTTTGGCCTAAACTCTGTATTCGATTCATATCACATCGAGGGTGATAAGAAACGTTTGGTTGCCCATAAGTGGAGAGAATTGTAAGTAATGTTAAGCTCTACGAAAGTGGAGAGAAATATTAGTAATATAGGTTCTCATAAGTAGAAGCTATAAGTAATGTCAGGTTATCCATAAGGGGAGAGAAATATTAGTAATGTTAGTTTCTCATAAGTGGAAAGAAATTCTAGTAATATAAGGATCTCATAAGTAGAAGAAACTATAAGTAATGTAAGTTATTCATAAGTTGAGAAAAATATTAGTAATATCAGGTTCTCAAGTGGAAGGAAATATTAGTAATATAATGATATCCATAAGTTTAGAGAAATTTAAGTAATATTAGGTTCTCCTTAAGTGATGAAAAAAGTTAAGTATATCTTATTTTAACGAGACCACTAAGCTGATTAACAGCTTTCCTAGGGCTGGCCCGGAAGATTAGATTTTTATTGACGTGGCTAGGAACACATCGGTTACTTAGCAACGGGACCTACAGCTTATTGTGGGATCCGAACCACATTAGTTCGATAGATGAATTTCTAATCGCCAGAAATAAATTCCTCTGGTTCTGCATTGTCGGCAGCGAGGAGCGAACTCGGGCTACCAGATGGAAAGGCGAGTAAGCAACCCACTTGTCTAATGAGGAACTGTAAGTAATTTCAGGTCATTCATAAGTGGAAAGCAATATAAGTCAAGTCACTAGAAAAACATTTCACTAAAAGTGGTGTATCCAGCCCAAAGTAGATGATTCATTAAGAGAAGACGAGTTGCAAATATTGTGCTTCAGGGAAGAGCTGCGATATCAACGAAGCCTCATTGAAATTAATATATAGCCCTGACTTTCTCCCGAGCGAAAACAGTTCTCTGCGAGAAGAAGCTGAAAGTCTCTGTGTGGAAAACAGAAGCTTGTCAAAATCGGCGCCAGATTCCCGGAAATTTTCCGAAAGTGCGGTTGATCACAGGCATCGAGCAGCGGAGGACATCAAAGAGAAAGTGATAAAAGGAAACCAATATTGGCAAGGCTTGTGGCTTCAGGTTTTAATTATCTGTGGGGGGGAAAAATCTATTAAAAGGCACTTTCATTTTAGATCACGGCTATTTTTACATTGCAGCTCTTGGCAGTAACCGTGCGGCCTGGTAATCACGACGCCGATAAAGCGATGCGAATTGGGAATATTCCATATTCCAGTCTATGTCCAAAAGTTCCATTACCGTCCACTGATAACCGACATTATAGAAAACGGCCGTACTGTTGACTAAGTTAAGTGTATCTTCAGTTTAACCAGACCACTGAGCTGATTAACAGCTCTCCTAAGGCTGGCCCGAAGGATTAGATACTTTTACGAGGCTAGGAACCAACTGGTTAACTAGCAACGGGACCTACAGCGTATTGTGGGATCCGAACCACATTATATCGAGAAATGAATTTCTATCGCCAGAAATAAATTACTCTGATTCCGCATTGAAAGAGCGGGGTATCGAACTTCGGACCACTGGATTGGTAGGCGAGCGCGAAAACCACTCATCCAACGAGGAACTCGCACAGTTGACTTGTAGGTTGCCATGACCCGATAACAGCTGCAAGACTTACTGACCGCAGTTTTTGTAGGCATTACTCAAGGTGCTTCACAGCGACCCTTCGTCCTCTGGCTTCAGCCCTATTTTACTTTACCTCCGTTCGTATTCTTTCTGTTCCATCTTAGCTTCCACCTTTTCCTAACAATTGATTCATAGTGTAACTGCTTTGAGGTTTTCCTCCTGTTACACCTTTCAGACCTTTTTACTGTCAATTTCAGCGCCTCAGTGGCGTGGTCGGCTTGGTGTTGACCTGCTACCTCGGTGCCCGCGAGTTCCATTCGCGGGCATTCCATTAAGGCACCAGAGATGTGTATTTATGGTGATAGAAGTTCACTCTCAACGTGGTTCGGAAGTCACGTAAAGCCGTTGGTCCCGTTGCTGAATAACCACTGGTTCCTTGCAACGTAAAATCACAATACAAACAAACAAACAAACAAACTGTCAATTTCCTCTTCAGCACTGAATGACCTCCTGGGTACCAGCGATTGGCTATTGGCCTAAATTCTGCAGGCTCTAAAGGCTCTTCATTTTTGGGTCTGGCAGTAATTGACCAATGAAACTTTCTCTCTATATGAAGTAGATACGAATGTCCTTTCAAAAACTGAAAGAGATGGATTACAAAATACGTCAGACTGATTTGGTTGCAGATAACATTTTGTAATGCTGTTTACTGCCTTTCTACACCACCTGCAGTTCCTACAGTTACAGTATCCCTCCTGTAAGACATGCATACAGACAGACAGACAGACAGACAGACAGACGAACGGACACCAGATGATTAATCAAATGTCAGTTTAAGAAGACAGCCAGAAGGTTGAGGTTAGTAGGTCAGTTCAAACCCATCTATGCTCGGAATTGGAATGGTGTTAGACTAAAGATCTATATATATATATATATATATATAGATATATATATATATATATATATATATATATATATATATATATATATATATATATATATATATATATATATAGCCTAATAAACGTCCACGCAGACACCACCACCAGACTTCCGCCCTGTTCTCACCCCCCCCTCCCAACTCCAGCCCCCTCACCCCCCAAACACCAAATCCCCTCATTTAAACTCCGCGGAATGAAAACTGGAAACACAAATAGCTTCCGTCAGATGGCGCGGATATTCCGCAACTTTTGTGCCTCATTTCTTTCTTTCGTTTGCCTTTGCGTGACCTTCCCCCTCCCCCCCCCACTCCCCCTGCGTCCGCTGATTATTTGCAGTTTTAGTGCATAAAGAATTCACAGTGTTTTTCAGGAAGTGTGTTAAGAGTTCTGCGAGTTTTTTTTTTTTTTTTTTTTTTTTTTTTTTTTTTTTGTTTTTTTTTTTTTTTTTTTTTTTTTTTTTTTTTTTTTGAGGCGGGGGTGGGGGGTGGGGGGGGGGCGGTGTTTCCAGCCTCTGCAATTTCTCTGCTCTTTCCAGCCCGGATGTCACATCGTGTAATGTCTGCAATGTTTCCTTATTAGGACGACGGCAACAAGTGAAAAAATGCGCCACAGTTTCTTCGGCCCAATCGAATTTTCTGTCCGGTGGTGGGCCTCATCCACGGCCCGTAAAACACTTAGCCGCTCCCCATGTAACTCAGCTAACGGTCTGGTGGTGGCCTATGTTGTTGGTACCTATAGCGCTGTCAGAAGAAGTAGGATTATAACTAAATTTAACCTCAACTCAAAAAAAAAAAAAAAAAACTAGTGATGCTAGAGGGCTGCAATTTGGTATGTTGATGATTGGTAGGTGGATTGGAAATCCAACATACCAATTTTTGCCCGCCCTCTAGCCTCAGTAGTCTTTAAGATCTGAGGGCGGACGGACAGACAAAGACATCACAATAGTTTTTTCTTTTACATAAAACTAATGTTTTCCCGCGATAGATAACACTTTACAAAATCTTGAAATATGTAGAGATATTATTTAATTAGAGTGTTCAAAAGCAGGTTTTTATTACATCAATTCTGGCTCCAGATTTATAAGTTTGTCATTCAAGAATACGTGGGTAAGAATACCATGGAATGGTTTCACCTTTCAGCCCATCCTCTAAAGCTCAAAAGAACACATAATTGTTGCCTAATTATCTTTTATGTACAAAACGCGTCTCATCTCCACCCATGTGTGACCTGGGCTAACGAGACAATGGTTACTGATGACTCAGCGATTAGGCCTATGCTCTCTACCAAATCTCAGCTCGCAACGACAGTAACATTGTGTCAATGAAAATCTGTCAAATTTGGAAAAATTTTACGTCAGGATCACTACAATCGAAATGACCTGTGATAGGACGGTAAAGAGAGAGAGAGAGAGAGTGAGAGAGAGAGAGAGAGAGAAGCCTTCCAATCCGTATGTATATTGTTCGCGCGTGCGCGTGCGCAATGCCTTTTTGTATTTGATCAATAAAGTTTTACCTGGATGAATGTGTGAAAGTTTAGAACACTAATTAATTTCTTTATATTATCTGAAGACTTTCAACAAGGCTTATTATCTCCCTTTTTCATTGGTCTAACGAGAAGTTTCTTTGTTCCCTTCAATAATTACAAAGAGAGAGAGAGAGAGAGAGAGAGCGAGAGAGAGAGAGGATTTGAGAGAGAGAGAGAGAGGTACATCCCTTTGATTGGAAGATGAATGACCTCATCCAAGCCCTCTTTTGTTTGTGTGTATCTCTCCATATATATATATATATATATATATATATATATATATATATATATATATATATAGATAGATAGATAGATAGATAGATATACACACATATATCCATGTCACTAATCGTTATCAGAAACTATGTATACACAGCACTGTTCCCAACATTTTACTACGTTGGCGTTGAAAGCCAACAAGAGAGCTGTTGCTCTGAGTCTTTAAGGGGGAAATGGCGCTTTTGGGAGCGAACAAAAATTAGACTAGATTAGAGTGTCTGTTTGGCCTCGTCTTCTCTGGGGCGGGGCCCTGAGAGTCAATATGGCCAATGGCCAATGCGTTTCGTTACAGAGAGAGTGTCAACTAGATATGAGAGGAGAGAGAGAGAGGAGCTTTTACCTTACAGACCTTACAGCTCGTTCGGGTTGCCCCAGGTCCATCAGTGAGAGAGAGAGAGAGAGAGAGAGAGAGAGAGATAGAGAGAATTGTCTTTAGATCAATATACAAATCAACATCCATCTCAAAATTAGATAAAATTCACAAATTTTCATGAAGATTTTAATTCATATATTTTTGGAATGGTGGTGGCCTCTGAACCAATTTTAAATTTTTTTAGCACTTAAAGGACGCGGCCACAATATCCTACATAATTGCATGGATGACCTTTATTTAAGATACGACCTGCGTTGCCATACTGACATAGAAACGGACAGACGGTGAAAGGCGAATGCGTAGCCTTCTTGAGCTTCGCGGAGACCAATTTGAACGAGTTCCCACCTAAGCGAAAATTAATTCGCGCGAAATCTCTTAAGATAAACTCATCCCACTTCTACCGCGTCATCGCAACCGGCCACACGAGATCTGGCTTCGCGCGCGTTGGTTGCCCATTACTCTTAAGTCAGTTTCTCATAACAAATGGCTGGCCGGAATTATCCGGGCAATTCCTTTGTCTTTCCTTTTCCTTTTCCTTCCCTCCGAGTTTCCCAGGTTTCAGCCGCGGGGATAAACTTCCTAAGCCGATTGGATTTCTTGTCTCTCACTTGTCGGGTTAGTAGCTTGATCCGTCTCGACCTCTCTCTTCTGCTCTTCTGCGGGTCTGGGCCGCCCCCAGGGATGTCTTGTCTTAGTGGCCGCTGCAAAATGCCCCTCGCGTAGTTGGTATTGGTGCGTTTATATATATATATATATATATATATATATATATATATATATATATATATATATATATATATATATACATATATATATATACATATATATATATATATATATATATATATATTATATATATATATATATTATATATATATATATATATATAATATAAATATATATATATATATATATATATATATATATATATATATATGTGTGTGTGTGTGTGTGTGTGTTTTCCCCCTCCTTATCCCCTAAACTACACAAACTGGGAACTCTTACCTGTTGCCAACGGTGCCCTGTCTGTAAGATGTCACGAGGCTTATTAAGACTGCGTAAATATAGAAAAATACTATTTATTTCCCAAAGCAATTGGTTATAACATAAAACAAAATAATTAACAAGTCATAATGGCATAAACACCCAAATCTACCCATAAAGAAACCAGTAAGATAACATTCTACCCTCCTGACTAAGGTTACACTCCCAAACCCAAAAGTGTCTTATTGTCTCGTATTAGTCAGGTTAGAAAATTCCGTTTCTAATCAGCCATGGAATTGAACCCACTGTAATAAAGATAATACGTATAGAGACATCCCCCACATCACTCTTTTCAAAGTATTTACGTAAAGAGAGTATTTTCACACTTCTCTCTCTTTTTCAAAAGGCAACAGTTTTTCTAAGTTTTTTTATAGAATGTGTCCTACCCTTCCGATGGGCGTTTTCTCCCGACACTCGGAGCAACCACTTGATCTATTCTCGTTCGTCTCAAAGAATGCGTCTTCCACAAGTACCCTGAACTAGTAGGCCTGTAATACGCGTACAAAACGAATGTACATGCCTCACAAACGGGGAACGATCTCTGAGTCAAGTTGCTTGTTCAGCAAATACCTTTTTCTCCAAGTGAACTTGCAGTGCACCACCTCTTGTCTCTAAGCGAGGAGAGCTATGTGACTTTACTATCATATATGACACTTTAAACATATTATTAGCCATTCCCCCTCTTTTCACCTCCTAGATATATATATATATATATATATATATATATATATATATATATATATATATACTAATATATATATATATATATATATATATATATATATATATATATATATATATATATATATATATATATATATATATATTATATATATATATATATAAATATATATGAAGATAAAAGTCCCATAAAACTATTTTACGTTAAATAGTGTCCTACGGCCCTTTTATCTTCATATTATACGGTTGTACTACAGTAAAAAGACATTCGTATATATATATATATATATATATATATATATATATATATATATATATATATATATATCATATATATATGTGTGTGTACATATATACTTAACATCTATATATTATATATATATATATATATGCATATATACCTTTATATATATAATATATATATAGAAATATCTGTATAATTATTTTTGGGAATTCATGATTTTAAAATAATCCTGTGCCTGAACATGCGTTTATAAATGCAATATTGATTACACCTATATGCGCAAACACATACACAAAGACACACACGCATAAATAAATTATATGTATATATGTGTGTTATGTGCATATGTGAACAGCTTTGATCAGCATTCATAAATGCATACTTATACTCTGTTTTTTTTTCCATCTGTCTATCCGCCTGTGGTGTTTTTGTATGGTAACACTGCGTCCCAGGCTTTAAATAGTTACGGTAAGTGTAAGTTTTAGGTAAATAAAAGATTTCTGGGTGTTCATTTGCAACTGAAAAGTGTTTTAATAATTTACTGTATACGAAGTACACCGTTAATATTCGAAATAGGATATTATTATTATTGTTGAATGTAAGCTGAATGTAAATATCTAAAGTCCGGGACGCAGTGTTACCATACGGAAACACCACAGGCGGATGGACAGATGGAAAAAAAATAGAGTATAGTCACAGCATTGTTTTCAAAGCATAAATTCCCTTTTTGGACTTTTTATTTTTTCAGTGCGAAGCTTTTTGGGTTTTGGTGTTTGCAGCGAACGGCAAATATCACAGGATAAGGTGCCAATATGTGCCCGGCAAAAAAACAGACAGTGTGTGCCTTTCCCTCGTTCCAATATGACATAAATAACTGAATGCGTTTAGTTTTTGATTCCGTATTTATCTATTTATTATTTTTCAACGTATCGAAAAGCGTCGCACTTTCCACAGGACAAGTCCGCGGAAAACCAGCCGAGATGAAGTATGCAGAATTCAGTCCATTATGGCGTCCATAAATTTCCAGAGCCGAGTGCAAACACCGTTCACTTTGGATCTATAATGGTCAGTCATCCTAAACAATCAGAGCTTTTTTATATGAGCTTTTCCCTCGGTGCTTTTTATTTTTTTAATTTTTTTATGGGCTCTTTAATCGGCCGTTCATCCCGGGTTGCTGCTCAAATGTTCGTCAGTTTTTTAAAGCTGTTTTTTTTTTGTAAGTTGCTGAAAATAAACTCATATGACAATGACGTGATTTAAGATTGCTTATTGGATACTTATAAAAAGAACATAACGTACCCAAAACGAATCGTTCTTTAAGTTGGAATTCTTCGCTAAGACGAATTGAATCAAGAAATTTACAGTAATTCTAATCACAAGTCCACTTATTCAGGCATTGACCAGTTGGAGGATAACAAAATATATCAGGACTCCAGCCATAGAACAGGATTAGATTCCCCTAAAAAGTATACGTATATATATAAAGTTCAGCTAACACAGCCTCATAACCAAACATGGTGGAACATAGGTTGTTTTTTTTTTCGCCAAATGACAACCACACTGATATTATGCGCCGTCTTCATTCATTCATCGATTTTTCCTTGTAACCTTTTTCTTTTACTATCATACTTTCCATTACGTCGAGTTCTATAAATTAGTTATTGATTCAAGCTTTAACATTTTCCTTAAAGATAAACGTCCGTCCCTGAGCACAGATTCCCCAAAGGAAATCCGTAACCTTTCCTCAGACACACTTCGAATATTGTCATCCTTAGAGGAGATTTTAAATAAATCCTTCGCTGTTGTCCTTGGTGGAAACAGGACACAGTAATCCTCACGTGAAACGAAGCACAAACAGAATCAATAAATGAGGAAAACGTGACCAGAGAAATAAGGGAAAATGGAGGAAGTAAGAGATACCCAAACCAGGTCAGACGAAGGACTGGCACTCAACCAGTTTCATTCCCTTTTAATGAACGACTAAAGATGAAGAATGATGTATAAAAGCGTCGAGCAAAATAGTCCATCGTTCCCTGGAGATTAATTCCGAGAATTAATTTGAAAGCCTTTTGAGTGAGTCTTCCACCAGACTAAGCGAAAGGATTTTTGAGACTAAAAATACAATGACCTTTCACATTGTGATAACTCTCTTATGAGGTGTCAGAACTAAAAGGACACCAAATATACGTAACTGTTCCCTGAGCGATTAATAGGTCAGACATTTAAGTGTATAAAATCAGTGTCTAGTTAGATCATAAAAAATGACTTCATATGAACTCAACTTAATGGTTGATGATATTTACAATTTGTTTATTCGTGAAAGGTTGTTGGGTTAAGTACTTGGGCCCTTTCGACTATTCAGTCCTTCAGATTGTGAAACGATGCAGTTGGAGCGGTTGGACAGCAAGATAAGTAGATCCAGAGAATAAAGGAGATGAAATAATACGATCTAAAGGTGGAAGTGGGAGAAAACCGCACAGTTCACTAACAAGTAATAAACAGAGAGACTTGAGATAAAGCATAAATCGGAAAAAGGATGCAGCCAAGGGCCGAAGGGACATTGCAAACACTCTTTAGCAATGCCTACAGTGCACCACGTGAGCTCCTCTGACGGTACTAATCCCCTGCAGAAAAAAAGGGCTGAAAATGAAGAAAGTATCAAGATGTCAATACTGGCTGCGTCTAACTGGACATCAGAACTCATGTATGCTTTCTTGGCATCTAGAAGCAATCACAGCCATTGCATTCCTCCACATGAACGTTGGTGATGAAGCCACAAAAATATAATTCAATATAATTATTGATAATCCTCTTCCCCAATACACAGTCGTGGGGTGATTAGAGAAATAACTGTAGATATAATTTTCGTCCATGAAGAGCGGGATTATTAATTATATAGTTATAACTGAATCTAATTATGAAAGCAAGGCCAATCATTTCCATTGCCTCACTGTGGTCGCCATCATTCAGATAATGACACTCATTGTCATTACTTGACATAATTGGGGGTATTAATATTAATAATAGTTTAGATAGACAGTTTCCTCTTATTAAGCGCATTAATATTCAAGAGCAATTACCCAGCAAACATTGTTCAGGTGATATAGAGCATACGTCAGAGAAATGGGTGATAAGGCTTAATCGATATGGTAACGGGGATAATCGTCTCATTTTATTGGTTTTTTATTTATTCAATAATAAGAGAAGACGCAAATCGAATGCCCCCTTGTAGCCTAGAACCGGAGGAAACGATTGAAAGGGAAATTGAATAAGAAGGATTTGGGTTATCCACGAGTGAAGCGGTTGACTTTCCAGTCTCCTCAAGGGAGAAACTTTAAAATAATGTGGGAAAACAGAAGTAGATGGAGCATTCCAGATCCAAGTCTGAGAAGAGAAGAAAGAACATATAAGGTCATTCTTTCTTATCACTTATAACAAGATGGCGGTCTGCTTTAAGCAATCTGGCCTTATGCCAGTAAAGGTCCTTGCCTAATGGCAGCCTCTAATTGGGTAAGGATGTACTTGGAATTAATTAGAAGCCTGTTGGGCTTACCAACCGTGATTTGATAGCTTCATCTAATACTTATGTTACGATTGAATAAGGATTCAAGTTTCTCCGCTTTCTTTCACAAACGTCAACGGAAAGAGTCATCAGGTAAAACGCCCATCTGCACACAAGCAATCGATGCAATATAAGTGCATTTGCTTGCTTGGAATGCAGGTATATTGCATTGGTGATTAAGCTACATTATACAGCATTCATTGCTCCCTACCTCCACGATACGCCATTCTCTCTCTCTCTCTCTCTCTCTCTCTCTCTCTCTCTCTCTCTCTCTCTCTCTCTCTCTCTGGAAGAGATACCATTGTTACCCAACGAAGCATCCAAACCTTCCTATCTCTCTCCATCTCTTCAGCTCTAAAGAAGAATGAAAGATCCGTCATCTCCCGTCTCCTTCTCACCGCAGCATCACCGATTCCCGACCCACAGCATCCCACACGGCACATTGAAATCTGGGAATAACGGAACCAATTACCGGTCTCATTAATGCGTTCCTCATCGGTGGAGGTAAACATAAAAAAAAAAAAAAAATACGTTTTTATTTCCGTCGTGTTTTTCTCAGGTTCCTCAAATACGACTTTCTTCCTCTTCTTCTTCGCCTCCGTCGTCTCGTTACTCGGATGTCACTGGATGTCGAGTAGTCAGTAAACCTCGTAGGCTTCGTCCATATGGATGAGTGCACGCTTCCTATAATAATAATAATAATAATAATAATAATAATAATAATAATAATAATAATAATAATAATAATAATAATAATAATAATATCACCTCCTTAAAAAGATGGCTGCATTGCGCTAATTGATCTTATATGGAGTTTTTTCGATTTTTCTTATGAGTATAGATAATAATTCGCTCAATGCAGCCATCCTTGATAACAGGGCCTGTTTAAGAGAGGGGCTACTTTTTTCCAAATAATAATAATAATAATATAATAATAATAATAATAATAATAATAATAACAATAATAAGTTTTATTTTATTTTTTACTCCAGTTCTGTGTCTTCGACCCCTTCTTTTGACCAACTGGGAGATATGGAGCATCTGGCGATTATGAACTTGTGTAACAAGTTTCGCAGATAACGACAGAACAACAACACCTCTCGTTCGAATAAACCTCAGGCGAAACAGCGATGAATAGACGTTGTTTCCGAGTCGTGGAGGAGAGAAGAGGAAATCATCTGATGCTGCTGAGTGGCCCTGTTTCTCTCTCTGCGTCTCCCGTCTCGAACAGCATCTGGTCTCTCCGTCTCGTGCAGCCTTAGTACCATTGTGCTGTTAAGGTTGATTGTTGTACTGGGTGTGGGTGAAATCTGCGTATTATTGAACAATGAGAAATAGTATTATCCTGTATTACTGCCACGTTAATCGTCATGTTGCACAGTGAAGTGTCAAATCATTGAACATTAAGAAGTTGTAATATTCTGTATTATTGCGATGGTTCATTGTCATGTTGGGCACAGAAGTGTCCAGTGATGTGTCAAATGGTCCACTGTCTCCTGACAGTTGAAGTGTTACGTTTCTTGGGTATTGGTGTCATAGGGAGGGATGCTGATTCCTGCAGTAAGCAAACGTACTTAACTGTTACCTCCTGCCTTATATGCCAGCTCCTAATTCATTTTGCATAATGTGTAAGTAAAGAAATTGTTCTTTTCAAATGAATGCAGTGTCACATGTTATCTTAATTCCTTTACTAAGGTTGTTTAATGGTGGCTTGTGTCAGTGGAGTCCACTGGAGGCTAGCACTAAAATTACCTTAATAATAATAATAATAATAATAATAATAATAATAATAATAATAATAATAATAATAATACTTTATTGAAAGTAATGGCTACTTCAGCAGCGTTACACCGCTATTCGGAAAATAGAGAAGAATCTGCTGAAGTAGCTATTACTTTCAATAAAGTATGCTTGACAGAGAGTCTGCTTCCTATGTACAACAATAATAATAATAATAATAATAATAATAATAATAATAATAATAATAATAATAATAAAGTGGTGCCTTGGCAGAGTGGGTTAGGTCGTCAATGGACTGGTTAAGCAACATTGGGGCTGGTCAGTCGTTGGATGGGTGACCACTCTCTTTGGCGTTGATTCCTTGGGAAAGGATCTTTACCATAATTTCCTCAGTCTACTCAGCTGTAAATGAGTACCTATCCCTGATGGGGTAGGGTCCAGCTATGGGTTAAATAGCAAAACTCAGCAATGATGTTAAGAAATGAAGTAATAAACGACAACGACGTAAATGGAACCTCTGGCAATAGAGGAGCTTCGTCCGGCAGCCAGGTATTCAACCCAATTGAAGGGGAAGACGGTCAGGTACTTGGAGGTCGTCATCCAGCAACTAACCACCACATCAACAGTAACCAACAGCCTGAGATTGGAGCTACAAAAGCAAACCAAAGGAAGAAATGGACAAGAGAAAAAAATAAGGAAATATGGAGATGCTACATCAGAAACAACCCGACGGAGAGAGGATATAGAAGAAGGTTGGTCAACATCTGGAATGAGAGGAATAACACCCCCCAAACAGAACAGAGGCTGGCAGACCAAGTAAAAACACAAAGAAAACAAACTGGCTCTCCCCAACAGAAAGCGAAGAACTGGATAGGGAAATGTCACATGACAACGAATTACACGAAGACGAACTGAGGGACGATGCCACAGAAGACGACAGGGATGATGAGGTATCAAACAACGACACACGAAGAAACACCGACGAAGTAACAGAGAGGACGGAATGGGTAGAAAAGATTGGACAATGGATGGAGCCAGATACAGAGAGAACAAAGATCCCCTCCATGAAAGCCTACAACACCAAGAAATTAAGGGAGAAAACAAGTGAGGTCAATGAAATAATGGGCATAATACACGCCACCAGTATCACAGAAACAAATAACTTGGCATATGTAGGAGCAAGATTAGTAGCAGAACTGATGGGGATTCGAACAACCCAAACACCACCTCAGCAAAACCAACCCAACAGAAACCAAAACAGCAACCTCCTTGGAAAAGGCGCCTGGAAAAGCAAATCATGTGATGAGATCTGACTTGAGTAAACTGAAAGAGATGGCAGAAAAAAGGCTAAGAAGCAAGAAAACAAGGGAGGAACTGAACGAGAAATACAAATTACAAGAGAAGGGACTAAAAAACACAATAGAAGATGTAAAACAGATGCTTAAGGCCAAAGCACATAAGATCCAACGGTACATGAACAGGAATAAGGGATACCAACAGAACAAACTATTCTGAACCAACCAGAAAAGACTATACAGCCAACTAAGAGGGGACGACAACCACCAAAAAATTCCTGAAGCCGAACCAAGTAAGAGACTCTGGGAAAACATATGGAGCAATCCGGTATCACACAACATGGCTCCAGAGATCAAGGAAGAAAAACAGGGAGAATCAAACAAAGATTCACAGACATCACGACAGACACAGCCAGACACCAACTAAAGAAAATGCCAAACTGGAAAGCCCCAGGTCCCGATGAAGTCTATGGATACTGGCTCAAAAACTTCAAGGCCCTACACCCAAGAATAGCAGAACAACTCCAGCATTGTATCTCAAATCACAATGCACCCGAATGGATGACCACAGGCCTATCACCTGCCTACCAATAATGTGGAAGTTACTAACAGGTATCATCAGGGAAAGGCTATACAACTACCTAGATGAGACAAACACCATCCCCCACCAACAGAAAGGCTGCAGAAGGAAGTGTAGGGGCACAAAAGACCAGCTCCTGATAGACAAAATGGTAATGAAGAACAGTAGGAGAAGGAAAACCAACCTAAGCATGGCATGGATAGACTATAAGAAAGCCTTCGACATGATACCACACACATGGCTAATAGAATGCCTGAAAATATATGGGACAGAGGAAAACACCATCAGCTTCCTCAAAAATACAATGTGCAACTGGAATACAATACTTACAAGCTCAGGAATAAGAACTAGCAGAGGTTTAATATCAGGAGATGGGAACTTCCAGGGCGACTCACTGTCCCCACTACCCTGTTCGTAAGTAGACCATGATTCCCATGCACAAAAGTAACTACAGAAGATGGATGCTGGGTACCAACTCAAGAAAAGAGGCAGCAGAATCAACCATCTGATGTTCATGGACGACATCAAGCTGTATGGTAAAATCATCAAGGAAATAGATACCCTAATCCATACTGTAAGGTATTGTATCTGGGGACATCAAACGGAGTTTGGAATAGAAAAATGCGTCTTAGTCAACATACAAAAAGGCAAAGTAACGAGAACTGAAAGGATAAAGCTACCAGATGGGAGCAACATCAAACATAGATGAGACAGGATACAAATACCTGGGAATAATGGAAAGAGAGGATATAAAAACATCAAGAAAAAGATGAAGGACACGATCAGGAAAGAATATATGCAGAGACTCAAGGCGATACTCATGTCGAAACTCAACGCCGGAAATATGATAAAAGCCATAAACACATGGGCAGTGCCAGTAATCAGATACAGCGCAGGAATAGTGGAATGGACGAAGGCAGAACTCCGCAGCATAGATCAGAAAACCAGGAAACATATGACAATACATAAAGCACTACACCCAAGAGCAAATGCGGACAGAATATAACATAACACGAAAGGAAGGAGGAGAGGACTACTAAGTATAGAGGACTGCGTCATCATCGAGACCAGAGCACTGGGGCAATATCTGAAAACCAGTGAAGACGAGTGGCTAAAGAGTGCATGGGAAGAAGGACTAACAAAAGTAGACGAAGACCCAGAATATACAGAGACAAGAGAATGACAAACAGAACAGAGGACTGGCACAACAAACCAACGCACGGACAATACATGAGACAGACTAAAGAACTAGCCAGCGATGACACATGGCAATGGCTACTGAGGGAGAAATAAAGAAGGAAACTGAAGGAATGATAACAGCGGCACAAGATCAGGCCCTAAGAACCAGATATGTTCAAAGAACGATAGATGGAAATAACATCTCTCCCATATGTAGGAAGTGCAATACGAAAAATGAAACCATAAACCACATAGCAAGCGAATGCCCGGCACTTGCACAGAACTACTACAAAAAGAGGCATGATTCAGTGGCAAAAGCCCTCCACTGGAGCCTGTGCAAGAAACATCAGCTACCTTGCAGTAATAAGTGGGGTACGAACACCAACCTGAAGGAGTGATAAAAAACGATCACGCAAAGATCCTCAGGGACTATAGTATCAGAACAGATAGGGTGATACGTGCAAATAGACCAGACGTTACGTTGATTGACAAAGTCAAGAAGAAAGTATCACTCATTGATGTCGAAATACCATGGACACCAGAGTTTGAAGAGAAAGAGAGGGAAAAAATTGATAAGTATCAAGATCTGAAAATAGAAATAGAAGGATGGATGGGTATGCCAGTGGAAATTGTACCCCACCCTAATCATAGGAAACACTAGGCACGATCCCAAGATCCTTGAAAAGGAATCTAGAAAAACTAGAGGCTGAAGTAGCTCCAGGACTCATGCAGAAGAGTGTGATCCTAGAAACGGCACACATAGTAAGAAAAGAAAGTGGGATGGACTCCTAGGAGGCAGGATGCAACCGGGAACCCCACCCTATAAATATCTCCCAGTCGAATTGGAAGGGCTGTGATAGAGCAAAAAAAAAAAAAAAAATAAATAAATAATAATAATAATAATAATAATAATAATAATAATATAATAATAATACAATAATTATTATTATTATTATTATTATTATTATTATTATTATTATTATTATTATTATTAATTATTATTATTATTATTCTCGTCGATGTTGCTGTTGTATAACAACTGCTCTTGATATAAATAAAGGGAAAATATGACGGTAACCTAATAATACTTTCTATGATAATGAAAAAGTTGTTTCAAAAAAAAAAAAGAATTCCGGATGAAAATAAACGAAAAAATTAAGAGAGAAGTTTAAAAAGAAAAAACAAAAAAAGAATGGGAGACATATCTAGGAAGAAGGCTTCATCCACCGGAGCTTTTATGATCGTCCATTTCTTGGGGAACAATTTTATCACCTGTCAAATCATTCTTTTGCCTTTTTGTCTTAGACTTATTCATTCTAGCACGTTATATTAGGGGCAACTGACACCTCTCACCCCCATCCATCTATTCCCTCTCTCTCTCTCTCTCTCTCTCTTCTCTCTCTCTCCTCTCTCTCTCTTCTCTTTCTCTTAGAAAAAATACATTTAACTAACTTAAGGGTTCATCTGAAATATTGCTAGGATTGTCTGTCCCTCTTTAATAATAATAATAATAATAATAATAATAATAATAATAATAATAATAATAATAACTAATAATAATAATAAGCCACCATTAAACAATATTAGTAAAGAAATAAAGATAACATGTTAGACTGCATCATTTGAAAAGATCAATTTGTTTACTTACAGACTATGCAAAATGAATTAGGAGCTGGCATATAAGCAGGAGGTAACACTTAAAAACGTTTGCTTACTGCAGCAAATCAGCATCTCTCCCTATGACACCAATACCAAGAAACGTAACACTCACTTTCAATGTCAGGGACAGTGGACCCATTTTTGACACACACTGGACACTTTTGTGCCCAACATGACAATGAACCATCGCAATAATACAGAATATTACAACTTCTTATTGTTCAATGATTTGACACTTCACTGTGCAACATGACGATTAACGTGGCAGTAATGCAGGATAATACTATTTCTTATCATTCAATAGATACAACAGATTTCACCCACATCCAATACAGCGATCAACCTTAACAGCACAATGGTATACTAATGGCTGCACGAGACGGAGAGAGACCTCAGATGCTGCTCGAGACAGGAGGTGCAGAGAGAAAACAGCGCCACTCAGCAGCATCAGATGATCTCCTCTTCTCTCCTCCACGACCTCGGAAACAAAGTCCATTCATCGCTGTTTCACCTAAGGTTTTATTCGAACGAGAGGTGTTGTTGTTCTGTCGTAATCTGCGAAACTTGTTACACAAGTTCATAATCGCCAGATGCTCCAGATCTCCCAGTTTGTCAAAGAAGCGGTCGAAGTCACAGAACTGAGTCAAAAAATAAAATAAATTTATTACTATTATTATCATTATTATTATTATTATTATTATTATTATTATTATTATTATTATTATTATTATTATTATTGTGAGAAGTAGCCCTTCTCTTAAACAGGTCCTGTTATCAAGGATGGCTGCATTGACGAATTATTATCTATACTCATAAGGAAAATCGAAAAAACTCAATATAAGATCAATAAGCGAAAATACAGCCATCTTTTTAAAGAGGTGATATTATTATTATTATTATTATTATTATTATTATTATTATTATTATTATTATTATTATTATTATAGGAAGCGTGCACTCATCCATATGGACGAAGCCTACTCGACATCCAGTGTCATCCGAGTAGCGAGATGACGGAGGCAAAGACGAAGTCGAATGTCGTATTTAAAACGAAACTGAGAAAAATCGACGGAAACCTAAAAACGTATTTTTTTTTACGTTTTTTTACTGTTTACCTCCACCGATGAGGAACGCATTAATGAGACCGGTAATTGGTTCCGTTATTCCCAGATTCCATGCCGCTGTGTGGATGCTGTGGGTAGGGAATCGGTGATGCTGCGGTGAGAAGGAGACGGGATGAGACGGATCATTCATTCTTCTTTAGAGCTGAAGAGATAGAGAGAGATAGGAAGGTTTGGATGCTTCGTTGGGTAACAATGGTATCTCTTCCAGAGAGAGAGAGAGGACGAGAGAGAGAGAGATAGAGAGAGGAGATGAGAGAGAGAGAGAGTAGAGTAGGAGAATGAATGGCGTTAATCGTAGGTAGGGAGCAATGAATGCTGTATAACGTAACTAATCACCAATGCAATATACCTTCATTCGCAAGAAAATGCACTTATATTGCATCGATTGCTTGTGTGCAGATGGGCGTTTTACCTGATGACTCTTTCTGTGGACGTTTGTGAAAGAAAGCGGAGAAACTTGAATCCTTATTCAACCGTAACATAAGTATAAGGTGAAGCTATCAAATCACTGTTGGTAAGCCCGGGTCCAGAGTACCACAACAGGATTCTAATTAATTCCAAGTACATCCTTACCTCAATTAGAGGCTGCCATTAGGCAAGAACCTTTACTGGCATAAGGCCAGATTGCTTAAAGCAGACCGCCATCTTGTTATAAGTGATAAGAAAGAATGACCTTACTGTTCTTCTACCCTTCTCAGCTTGGATCTGGAATGCTCCATCTACTTCTGTTTTCCCACATTCTATAAAGTTTCTCCCCTTGAGGAGATGGAACGTCAACCGCTTCACTCTTGGATAAACCAAATCCTTCTTATTCACTTTCCCTTTCAAATCGTTTCCACCGGTTCTGGGCTACAAAGGGCATTCGATTTGCGTCTTTTCTTATTATTAAATAAATAAAAAAACAATCAAATGAGACGATTATCCCGTTACCATATCGATTAAGCCTTATCACCCATTTCTCTGACGTATGCTCTATATCACCTGAACAATGTTTGCTGGGTAATTGCTCTTGAATATTAATACGTTTAATAAGAGGAAACTGTCTATCTAAACTATTATTAATATTAATACCCCCAATTATGTCAAGTAATGACAATGAGTGTCATTATCTGAATGATGGCGACCACAGTGAGGCAATGGAAATGATTGGCCTTGCTTTCATAATTAGATTCAGTTATAACTATATAATTAATAATCCCGCTCATCATGGACGAAAATTATATCTACAGTTATTTCTCTAATCTCCCCACGACTGTGTATGTGGGAAGAGGATTATCAATAATTATATTGAATTATATTTTTGTGGCTTCATCACCGACGTTCATGTGAAGGAATCCAATGGCTGTGATTGCTTCTAGATGCCAAGAAAGCAGACATGAGTTCTGATGTCCAGTTAGACGCAGCCAGTATTGACATCTTGATACTTTCTTAATTTTCAGCCCTTTTTTTTCTGCAGGGGGTTAGTACCGTCAGAGGACCTCACGTGGTGCACTGTAGGCATTGCTAGAGAGTGTTTGCAATGTCCCTTCGACCATTGGCTGCATCCTTTTTCCGATTTATGCTTTATCTCAAATCTCGCTTCCTTTCTTCAGAGATTCTGTCTAAGTCTCTCTGTTTATTACTTGTTAGTGAACTGTCGGGTTTTCTCCCACTTCCACCCTTAGATCGTATTATGTTATCTCCTTTATTCTCTGGATCTACTTATCTTGCTGTCCAACCGCTCCAACTGCATCGTTTCACTATCTGAAGGACTGAATAGTCGAAAGGGCCCAAGTACTTAACCCAACAGCCTTTCACGAATAAATAAATTATAAATATCATCAACCATTAAGCATTTAATAACAACCAGTCTCATGTGATGCCTTCTTTTTAGGCTTAATAAGTTGCATTTCTCTCTAGACGTCTGTATCCTGACACTTGAGAATATATGAGGGAGAAAGTTGAGTTCATATGAAGTCATTTTTTATGATCTAACTAGACTCTGATTTTATAACACTTAAATGTCCTGACCTATTAATCGCTCAGGGAACGTTACGTATATTTGGTGTCCTTTTAGTTCTGACACCTCATAAGAGAGTTATCACATGTGAAAGGTCATTGTATTTTTTTTCATTCTAAAAATCAAAATTTCGCGCTAGTCTGGTGGAGGACTCACTCAAAAGGCTTTCAAATTAATTCTCGGAATTAATCTCCAGGGAACGATGGACTATTTTGCTCGACGCTTTTATACATCATTCTTCATCTTTAGTCGTTCATTAAAAGGGAATGAAAATGATTGAGTGCCAGTCCTTCGTCTGACCTGGTTTGGGTATCTCTTACTTCCCTCATTTTCCCTTATTTCTCTGGTCACGTTTTCCTCATTTATTGATTCGGGGTGTGCTTCGTTTCACGCGAGGATTACTGTGTCCGGTTTCCACCAAGGACAACAGCGAAGGATTTATTTAAAATCTCCTCTAAGGATGACAATATTCGAAGTGTGTCTGAGGAAGGGTTACGGATTTCCTTTGGGGAATCTGTGCTCAGGGACGGACGTTTTTCTTTAAGAAAAGTGTTAAAGCTTGAATCAATAACTAATTTATAGAACTC
Source organism: Macrobrachium nipponense (assembly GCF_015104395.2). Classification (NCBI taxonomy): domain Eukaryota; kingdom Metazoa; phylum Arthropoda; class Malacostraca; order Decapoda; family Palaemonidae; genus Macrobrachium; species Macrobrachium nipponense. The sequence continues at coordinate 52,498,755 of NC_087211.1, read as the reverse complement.
GACGTAATGGAAAGTATGATAGTAAAAGAAAAAGGTTACAAGGAAAAATCGATGAATGAATGAAGACGGTGCATAATATCAGTGTGGTTGTCATTTGGCGAAAAAAAAAAAACAACCTATGTTCCACCATGTTTGGTTATGAGGCTGTGTTAACTGAACTTTATATATATACGTATACTTTTTAGGGGAATCTAATCCTGTTCCATGGCTGGAGTCCTGATATATTTTATTGTCAATTGTAATGCCTTGAATAAGTGACTTATGATTAGGATTACTGTAAATTTCTTGATTCAATTCGTCTTAGCGAAGAATTCCAACTTAAAGAACGATTCGTTTTGGGTACGTTATGTCCGTTTTATAAGTATCCAATAAGCAATCTTAAATCACGTCATTGTCATATGAGTTTATTTTCAGCAACTTCACACACACTTTAAAACTGGTGCAACATTTGAGCAGCAACCCGGGGTGAACGGCCGATTAAAGAACCCATCAAAAAAAAAAAAAAAAAAAAAAACACCCGAGGAAAATCTCATATAAAAAAGCTCTGATTGTTTAGGATGACTGACCATTATAGATCCAAAGTGTACGGTGTTTGCACTCGGCTCTGGAAATTTATGGATGCCATAATGGACTGAATTCTGCATACTTCATCTCGGCTCGTTTTCCGCGGAATCGTCCTGTGGAAAGTGCGACGCTTTTCGATACGTTGAAAAAATAATAAATAGATAAATACGGAATAAAAAACTAAACGCATTCAGTTATTTATGTCATATTGGAACGAGGGAAAGGCACACAGTGTCTGTTTTTGTACCTGGCACATATTGGCACCTTATCCTGTTGATATTTGCCGTTCGCTGCAAAACACCAAAACCCAAAAAGCTTCGCACTGAAAAAAAAAATCCAAAAAGTCCAAAAAAGGGAATTTATGCTTGAAACAATGCTGTGATTAAGTATGCATTTATGAATGCTGATCAAAGCTTTCGTACATGCATGCATATATATATATATATATATATATATATATATATATATATATATATATATAATAATAATATATATATATGAGTGTGTGTGTGCATGTAAAGTGCCTACGTATAACATTTATAAATGCATATATACTAATTTTGGTCTTTTTAAGCCAACAAGTCCTCAGTATTTACATATATATATATATATATATATATATATATATATATATATATATATATATATATCATATATATTATATATATATATATATATATGATATATATATATATATATATATATATATATATATACATGTATATATATAAACATATATATATATATATATATAGTATAGATATATATATATATATACTATATATATATATATATATATATATATATATATATATATATATATATATATATAATATTGCAGTCAGCAAGATATATATAGCTTCAGGAGGTCCATGATACACATGTTGTTAAAAAAGGGCCAAGTTTATTCAAAAAAAACGTTTTCGCACTACTCAGTGCATCATCAGTCTGTGAACAAGTAAAAGACCACAATAAAATACATTATTAACATAAGAGGTAATTCACAAAGTAATTAAAATTTACAGTTAAAACAATAAAAAGTAAAAGCATAAAAAGTACATAAAACACCAACCGTCCCATAAGCAGGAGAGAAGAGGGAATGACATACAATGGCCTCCAAGGCCAGACGACAACTATGCCAGATACAAAGTTGCTGAAGAAGTATTACCATTGAGAGAGGGAACCAGTCTTTTTTTTTTATTTTTATATAATGAATTTTTCTAAAGTTGTTTAAGTGGTTTGGGTCCCTTACATTACCAATTATTGAAAAGTGTTGTTTCAGGACTTCGTTTTACATAAGGCGGCATGATTTCTAATATTAGAAAATTCTGGCTGCTTGATTCTTTGGCCAGTGCGAAAGCTAAACCCAAATGGCTGCATATCTGACCTGCAGTAACCTCCGTGTCGATCCAACGTAAGAGCCCGGACATCCAGGGCATGTGAATATAAACCACATTGGATCGCATGAAGGACTGCAGGCGATCTTTGAAATTAAAAAATGATCCTATTGTACATGGGTTTGTTGGAGATAAGTTTTACGTTAAGACAGGGGATTTCTTGTTCAATTATTCTTTTGTTTGAGATTTAAGGAGAATTTAGAGTCAGACATATACGGGATTGAGGCATAGAATAATTTTTTTGGGAACATCAAAGTTGACTGTTGGAGGTTGTAAAAAATTGTGTTAATAACTTATTGGTGATTTTATGAACTATATCTTGTGGTAGGAGTTTATCTTGAAAAAGTTAAATAAAAAGACTATTTCGTTTGTGGAATATTTTGCCAAGTTGAAGAATATTTTTAGAGCTCTATGGACCAAGGTGTAGATGGTATTAAGTTTGAAAGAATATTGACAAGAGCTATAGTAGTATTGGCTAAGCCCGTATATGCCGCTTTCTATAAACAGAAGTAGTGAATTCAGAATTAAGTCTTGTTACATTAATATCTAAAAAAGGAAGACTACCTTCGCTCTATGTTTGGATGGAGTTGATTATATATCTAAAAATAAAGAGCATTGCCAAGAGTGCTGGAACAAAACAAAGTGTCATCAACATATCTGCGATAAAAAGACGGTTTAAAATTAAGATTACACTGATTTAAAAAATTTCGTTCAAGGTCAGACATAAAAAGTTAGCAAAATGGGGCCCAGAGGCGAGGCGACCCCATAGCAACTCCATCGACCTGCGAATAGAGTTGCTTATTAAAAATGAACATTGAATCTTGCACTGCAAGTTCAAGTACTTGTTTAAAGATTGATCTGTTAAAACCATGAAAACTGTCTTCGCTAATAAAACCTTATCTAGAATAATATTGATGGTTTTATTAAGTGGAACATTCGTGAAGAGAGACTACATCAAAACTCACCATGTAATAATCTCCATCTTGGTTGGTAATTTACTGTTGGAATTCGTACCCATTTATTGAAGAAAATTCATTGCTACTATATTCAGAAAGTAAACCGGCTAAAAATTTGGAGATAGAGAACGAAGGACTATTATAGGCAGCCATAATGGGTCTCAGAGGTATATTAGGCTTGTGAATTTTGGGCTGGCCAAACAAAATACTGAAAGAAGAGCCAGTGACAAATAGTTGTTGATATGTAGTCTTGTTGATAATATTCAACTTTTGATTTTCCTTAGCAATCTATTGATTTTATCTTCCCTTTTGTATATGTCGAGAAAAGTGGGTTCACCATGAGCTTTAAATTTGGTGGTATCAGACAAAATATTTTCCATTTTTTCCACATAATCGTTCTTATTCAGAATCACAACACCTTTGCCTTTATCGGGCTTACAAATTACAATGTCCTCGCGTTTTTTCAAGTTTAGGAGTATACTCAGATCAGTTTTTCTAAAAAAAGGTGTCCAGTTAGTTTTTAAATTACCATAAGTTTTGTGAACTAAATTGAGATTTCTGTTGGAGATTACCAATATTTTTTATTAACTTCAAGTTTCATAAGTCTTTGGAACATGACCTCAAATGGTAAAAAGAATCTGGCATAGTTAGGCTAAAAGATGGCAAACAAAAAGTCAAACAAAAAAAGAGTAAAAATTCCTCTCTCTTCGATAAAATGTAATCAGATAAGTTAAAAATGCAGTGGTTTCTTAGTTGGAAATCAGGAATAACAACACCAAGATTTAAAAGTTTTCTTTGATGTCTTAAAAAGACTCCGAAATAAAATCATAATAAATTTGTAAAACATTCTTTTGGTACAAGAGGCGATCTAAAAGAGATAAGTCGTTATACAATAGGTGTTTTAATTGTTCAGCTGTAACAGTCAATTTCTTGATGGCAACAGTCTTAACGTGAATTTCCTTCACCAGTAGAGTTCTGAGCGCTACCTTATAAAACTCAGTGTTGTAAGAGACGATTTGTATAATTTGAATCGGACAAATTGGGGACGACATAATTCAGTTGACAATATTGAAGAAAATCCAATAACAGCTGTAACAGTCAAGAAATTGACTGTTACAGCTGAACAATTAAAACACCTATTGTATAACGACTTATCTCTTTTAGATCGCCTCTTGTACCAAAGAATGTTTTACAAATTTATTAATGATTTTATTTCGGATGTCTTTTTAAGACATCAAAGAAAACTTTTAAATCTTGGTTGTTGTTATTCCTGATTTCCAACTAAGAAACCACTGCATTTTTAACTTATCTGATTACATTTTATCGAAGAGAGAGGAATTTTTTACTATCTTTTGGTTTGGACTTTTGTTGCCATCTTTTAGACCTAACTATGCCAGATTCTTTTTACCATTTGAGGTCATGTTCCAAAGACTTATAAAACTTGAAGTTAATATATATTGGTAATCTCCAACAGAAAATCTCAAATTTAGTTCACAAAACTTATGGTAATTTAAAAACTAATTGGACACCTTTTTTTAGAAAAACTGATCTGAGTATACTCCTAAACTTGAAAAAACGCGAGGACATTGTAATTTGTAAGCCCGATAAAGGCAAAGGTGTTGTGATTCTGAATAAGAACGATTATGTGGAAAAAATGATTTTGTCTGATACCACCAAATTTAAAGCTCATGGTGAACCCACTTTTCTCGACATATACAAAAGGGAAGATAAAATCAATAGATTGCTAAGGAAAATCAAAAGTGAAAATATTATCAACGAGACTACATATCAACAACTATTTGTCACTGGCTCTTCTTTCAGTATTTTGTATGGCCAACCCAAAATTCACAAGCCTAATATACCTCTGAGACCCATTATGGCTGCCTATAATAGTCCTTCGTTCTCTATCTCCAAATTTTTAGCCGGTTTACTTTCTGAATATAGTAGCAATGAATTTTCTTTAAAAAATGGGTACGAATTCCAACAGCAAATTACCACCAAGATGGAGACTATTACATGGTAAGTTTTGATGTAGTCTCTCTTCACTAATGTCCCACTTAATGAAACCATCAATATTATTCTAGATAAGGTTTTTATTAGCGAAGACACAGTTTTCATGGTTTTTAACAGATCAATCTTTAAACAAGTACTTGAACTTGCAGTGCAAGATTCAATGTTCATTTTTAATAAGCAACTCTATTCGCAGGTCGATGGAGTTGCTATGGGGTCGCCTCTGGGCCCCATTTTTGCTAACTTTTTTATGTCTGACCTTGAAACGAAATTTTTAAATCAGTGTAATCTTAATTTTAAACCGTCTTTTTATCGCAGATATGTTGATGACACTTTTGTTTTGTTCCAGCACTCTTGGCAATGCTCTTTATTCTTAGAATATATTAATCAACTCCATCCAAACATAGAGCGAAGGTAGTCTTCCTTTTTTAGATATTAATGTAACAAGACTTAATTCTGAATTCACTACTTCTGTTTATAGAAACGGACATATACGGGCTTAGCCAATAACTACTATAGCTCTTGTCAATATTCTTTCAAACTTAATACCATCTACACCTTGGTCCATAGAGCTCTAAAATATTCTTCAACTTGGCAAATATTCCACAAAGAAATAGTCTTTTTATTTAACTTTTTCAAGATAAACTCCTACCCACAAGATATAGTTCATAAAATCACCAATAAGTTATTAACACAATTTTTACAACCTCCAACAGTCAACTTTGATTCCCAAAAAATTATTCTATGCCTCAATCCCGTATATGTCTGACTCTAAATTCTCCTTAAATCTCAAAAGAATAATTGAACAAGAAATCCCCTGTCTTAACGTAAAACTTATCTCCAACAACCCATGTACAATAGGATCATTTTTTAATTTCAAAGATCGCCTGCAGTCCTTCATGCGATCCAATGTGGTTTATAAATTCACATGCCCTGGATGTCCGGGCTCTTACATTGGATCGACACGGAGGTTACTGCAGGTCAGATATTGCAGCCATTTGGGTTTAGCTTTCTCACTGGCCAAAGAATCAAGCAGCCAGAATTTTCTAATATTAGATCATGCCGCCTTATGTAAAACCGAAGTCCTGAAACAACACTTTTCAATAATTGGTAATGTAAGGGACCTAACCACTTAACAACTTTAGAAACATTATATATAAAAAGACTGGTTCCCTCTCTCAATGGT
>NC_087211.1:52445187-52485187 GCF_015104395.2 Macrobrachium nipponense | reverse complement strand
GAAACCCATCAAGTCTCTCGCTTATTACCTAAAAAGACTTTTTCACCATTTTATGCCGAAGTGAAAGTAATTTCCCTAAAGGTAAAATAAAAAAAGGGTTTCATTAGCCTTCTGATAAAAGGCTTTCCAAGAAGCTGTCTCTCTTTCCTCGGGGATATTTTACCTTTATAAGAATAACCCACTATGAGATTCAGGGCCTCTGTAACACGGTTTTTTCGCAATAACTTTTTATCTATGCATTTCATAAATATAACGCTTATTCAGAATACATATTATATCAACACATAAATTTTGAGTGTATTCTGCACTTCGTAGGTTGAATAAATTTGGTACTTATAATGTAAAAGTGACCTTTTTTGAAGACGGCCAACTTACTCAGAGAAAGTTCGAACGCACTCGTTACGTAACTTATGACATCATTTCTTCCCTCTTTCTCGATGGATGATTGGCTATACGTAACAAATGCTAAACCTCTGGCAACAATGACATATAAATTTAAATACAAGCAAAGCAGTACACCTTTATGAACTCTGGAACCTCCCCACTGATAATTGTCATAATGAACAAACCAACAAAATATGTTAATAAATACAAAAACACTTCGATTATTAGTCTAACTCCCAAAATTAGTTTCCAAAGAAATTACAGTCTACTTTATAGGTCACAATCAGATTGACAAGATGTAGGGAATAGTTGGTAATTACCAAAAACATAGTAGACAAGCTTGATTTCATAACTGCTATATCCAATGTCAAGCAATTTTTATTTATTGGCTATCTACCTATTTACTGATAAAAAATAGCCGGTACCGTATATTGGCTTTAAACCTTCACCAATAATTATCGTCAGAATGGTGACTTCATGAGGCTCCACCCACTTTCGCCTCGTTATAATTCAGGATAACACTGAAGGCTACCATGGGCATTGTTGGATTAGAAAATTTAACTTCTGGCTATAAAAACTAATTTATCGAGTAGTTGTAAAAAGTACTAAATGATCCTCAAGGATCCCAGCAGTTGGTCTAAACGTTTAATTCATGTATATTACTGCTATACTGTTGCGGCACTACTGCTACAGTAGTATTACTACGCTAGCACTGATACCCCACCCGCATCTATGTATCGTTCCGCCATTCATAAAGTTTTTGGATTTCAGAGCCGATGGCATTTCTGGTCTGGTGGATGGGCGGGCAACATTTAGTCAAAAGGTATTTGTTTACCTTGCTTACGTAATGAATGTTTTTCGACTCTTGGCTCGTAATCATTGGCCATGGCGTCGGCTAGATCATTTTTACTCTATAAAAATTAAAACTATCGGGTTTAGGTTATTGATAATGCTGACAAAATTTGTGTGTGGTTGTAAAATATACATATGTCAACTTTCAGCTACATCCGATGCTTTGACAAGGAGCAAAGTCCAAAAAACCGTGTTACAGAGGCCCTGAAGCTCATAGTACGTCTTTTTTTCATTGCTGACGTTAGTCATAATGGATAGCGAGTTTAGGGTTAACGGTGTAATGATACCCTTGATATATATAAAAAAAACATTCTATAAAAAACTAACTAAGATTACGAGAGTTAACTCCTTCCTTTTAATTGGCCTTATGAATAACGAATAGGATGGGAAAAGAAGCCAACAAGATTACTGAGTACAACTTGCTTACTTGTAAGTATTTGCATAGTATTTTACTTACAAATAAACAAGTTATACTCAGGAATCTTATTGTGGGTTTCTTTTTCCTTCTTTAGAAGAAACCTGAAACATGTTTTTGTTTGGTTGTATAAATAGATTTTATATATATATATATATATATATATATATATATATATATATATATATATATATATATATATATATATATTGAAACAGTTTTGTTTGGTTCAACAAATTATATATAATATTATATATATATATATATATATATATAGATATATATATATATATATATATATTTATATATATATATATATATATATATATATATATATATATATATATATATATAGATAAAGATCTAAACGTCAATAGTAAGATGATGGGCTTGATATACACACAAAATTCTTTAATAAACCAAGACTGATACTTTTCTCCACCATTTATAATATCCTCATGACAAATGAACAGCATGCTTCATGAACAAGGCGTGATCTGACCTCCAGCTTACTCGGGCAACATGCAAGTTGTTCCCCTCACGCGTGAATTGCAAACATTATATTCTGAACTTTTAACGGAAATTAAAACGTGGTAAAATATACCGTCAAATAGAGCTTGGTTTCACCGGTGCAAATGAGAATAAATTGGCTATATTTTTTAGAAATAATCATTCTGTATTGTTTATCATGCATATGACATATTTGTTACATTTTCATTCCAATAAATAAATCATAAATATCCTGTCCTAAAATTCCTGTATCTTTAATTCAACGCGAAACACATTTTTTAGACATTTTTATGCTCTTTTCATAGTCATTTCCTACAACCCCAACAACAACAAAAACTACAACAAAGTAGTCTGTAGGCTTACTCCCCGAGTTAGCTTAAAAGGGGTGGAATATTACCTGTGATGAAAAGCACATTTCATTTCATAACAAAAGCGAAAAGATACAAAAAATAAAAGTGACTTGTGTTTCAGAGAAAGTGGAATCAGCCCCGACGTCGCTGGAGATCCGAAAGGCTGAGTCGACTGAAGAAGAAGAAGATTCATAACTAATTGAATTAATGAGCTCAAGAGAAAACAATAGATCATCGACGCATCCTTTAGCGCCGGATAATTAGCAGAGAATAATTAATATCGTAATTACATCCCAATGCAAAAAAAAGAGGGGTTTATATTATGCGATCGCTCTCTCTCTTAAAGGGATATTTTAAACCAAGATAATAATAATTGAAATAAAATGCTTCGGCGCAATCGAGTTTTCTGTACAGCGTATAATTAAGGCCACCTAAAATAGACCTATCTTTCGGTCGTCTCGATATAATGCTGTACGAGCTGCGGCCAATGAAACCTTAACAATAGTTGCCAGATGCACGATCCATGGGTGACTTTAAGTTTAAATAATATAAAAAAAATACTAAGGCTAGAGGGCTGCATTCCGGTATGTTTGAGGATTGGAAGGTGGACGATCAACATACCAATTTGCAGTCCTTTAGCCTCGGGAGCTTCTAAGATCTGAGGGCGGACACATAAAGTACGGACGGACAGACAAAGAAGCCTCAATAGTTTTCTTTTCAGAAAACTAGTAATGGGCAATGAACTTATTAATGTTTTCTCAGCAATAAGTTAATGTATCTAATGAGAGTGTGAGGGGAGGGGAGGGGAGTGGCGGTTAAAGAAGAACAAGAAAAGTCATTTACCTACTATAATCTTTTGACTGTAAACACCTGGGAAGCAATCTTCCACAAAATGATGTCCGTCAAATACCCAAATAAAATTTATCGTCCTGGATGAAAGATATCGTTTATTGATATATAGAAATATAGAGAAGTGGGTGTATATAGTATTTTGATCCCCGAGGGGCTATAGTAGATTCACATTAACCGTGCATCCGTCGTCTAGGCCAGTAGTCCCTTACGACGCTCGAGAGAGTTCACATAGGCAGGATGTATGATGATCCACCTCTCCTGAGGGATACGTCTTTCAGAAGAGGTGGAACATACATCCTGCCTATGTGAACTCTCGAGAGAGACTGCAAGTTTCCAGCCCTGTGATTACCTTATCAACAGCCAATCAGATGCAAGCTTGATGTGAATCTACTATAGCACCTCGGAGCAGGTTACATGTAGGTTGATACTACATACCAGGTAGCATATCCCCAAAGTGTAACTGAGCAAGGGGACCTTCCCTGAGAAAGAAGGATACCATATCTTAAGAACTAACCATAGAATCTTCTCGAAAATAATTTCATTATGTTTCCCACACCCAAATTCCTTACAAATCCCATAAATAGTAACCCAACGCAACCTACCCTAACCTTACCTGATCTAGGGACATGGCCAAAAAAAAAAAAGCAATACCAGTAAACATCTCTGGAATGTGCCACCGGGTATATATGCCCAAGCACTGGGCCATTCCCTTCAGTTAATAATTCCAAGGGTCACATTGCGGTTATGCCAATTCTCTTATCGCTGGAATAGTTTTTCGGGGAAAAAAGAAAAGTGGAGCCACTTACTGAACTGAAGTCTTCGCTCGGGTTTGCATAGATGTCGATGGTAGGCTTCGTTCGGGTTGGTGCTGGAGTACTGCCCCTCTCCATAATCAAACAGCTGAAATAAAAGTCTATAATATAGAAAAGATAAACATACGTACGTATACATACATATACTGTGTATTATATATACAATTATGTATGTATATACACATATATATAATATACATATATTACTTTGATTAAAAAATGATCAAGAGGTTTCAAGATGCACTCCAAGTACTTTGCATGACGAACCATTAATAAGTCTGTTTTTAAACAAAAGAGTCCATACAAATTTTCAAAATTAAAAAACTTACTGCTGAAGTTTGGGTTGTCATAATCTACGTTATATGATGGTATGTTTACTTCAAAGAGCCAATGCAGGATAGCTTCAGGCAAGGTCTGATGTCAGTTATAAATAAAGACTTCAAGCATTAGATGGGAACATTCCTATAACTCTGTGATTTGAAAACAAAATATTAATACCAAAATAACCTAATTTCTTAGGAAAAATCTTCAAGCCCCTTATTGCATTAATCACTGCAAGGATCTAACTCGTTCCAAATCCTTGAGGTTTGGTATGGAAAAGGGCCCCTAGAGGAATCCTACGCTATTGGGGGGGGGGGACTCCTAGAGCTGAGGAAAGAAGGAATATATGCAATGGAGGACAAAGGCCCAGCGCTGGGATCTAGGAGGTCATTCAACACCGAAAAGGAAATTGGGAGTTGAAGGGTCTGGAAGGCGTAACAGGAGTAAAACCTCACAATTGCACTGAAATAACTGTTAGAAGAGGGTGGGCAATACGACAGAGAATACGAACGGAGGTACAGTAAAAGGAATGAAAGGGACGCTGCAAAGAACCTTAAATAATGCCTACAGTACCGCATGAGGTGCACTGACGGCACGACCTCCCTATGGGGATATCGGTCCTTAGGCTGAAGGATATGGTATCCTATGCTCCATGAAAAACAAGCGTGCATCGTTTACTGTAGGAGTCCTTGAACTACAGCAGAACAACACAAGAGTATCCTACACTATAGGGAGTCCTAGAGGTGAAGAATGGGCCCTCTGTTTCCCTAGTAAAAGTTCCATATCGTTTGTGTTGAAAAACAACTCCACAAAAGTCCCACACTGCAGGGGATCCTAGAAGTGTTTTACTATAAAATCTAGGCATTTAGGCTAAATGCCAAGCGCTGGTAGTTATGAGGTCATTCAGCGCTGAGAACTACGTTGAAACAATTGTTAGGAGAGGGTGGAAAGTAAGATGGAAGAGAATATGAACGGAGGTATAGTAAAAGGAATAAAAAGGAATTGCACTAGTGGCCGAAGGGACGTTGCAAAGAAGCTTACTTATTGCCTACAGCACACAGCGTGAGGTACACTGATGGCACTAACACCCTACGAGGACAGTAAGTTGGAACTCAAGAGGCCAGTTCAATTTTGTAGAACTATACAGATCTACAGATTTATTTTAGGAACACATGCCATGCACTGGGTCCTATGAGGTCAATCAGCGCTGGAAAGAAAATGGACAGTAAAACGTTTGAAAGGCGTAGCAGAAGGAAAACCTCAAAGCAATTGCACTGTGAAACAATTGTTAAGAGAGAGTGGAGAATATGAACGGAGGTACAGCAAAAGGAATAAAAAGGAACTTTAGCTAGGGCCCAAAGGGACGCTGCAGAGAATCTCAAGTACTGCCTACAGTGCGGCGCTTAAGGCGCACTGGACTGAAGGAACACTCCCTTCCGGACAATAATTTTCCCGATTCTTTTATCGCAGATTCCTCTTCAACCAATAAATTCTCCTTCTGCTTATGATGTATTTTGGAATGGAATGGAAGGAATGGAATGGAATGGAATGGAATGAAATTTAGGCTTGAAGCCAAGCACTGGAATCCAGAAGGATTATTCAGCGATATAATGAATTTGGTTTAAGGTGAATATTTACGGTGATGAATTTATAAATCAAAATAATAAAATAAAGGGTGATTTTAATACTATGATAAAAACTGATATTCCCATAAAAATTATACCTTCGCATTTCAAGTGTGCAAACAATAAAAAAAAAATTATACATACATACAATATACATACGTATATATGCGTATAAACATGCTTGTTAAACAACTTCAAGGGTATATACTACACTTGGCAATGTACCATAGGTCAAATATTAAATTTCATTGAAAAAGTTAATGTCTTTGAGGAATCCAACAATGATATTAACAGCTAAATCCGGACCAAGCAGTTCTGCTATATCACTGCCCACTAACCCATGTCTGTGTCGTGCTGCAGAATGTAATATAATGTGTTCCACAGTAAGAGGAGAATGGTGTATTTTTGTGCAAAAGTTATCATTGTCACGAGATAAACTTCTAAATATAAAAATAAAACCTCCCAGTCATCCATAAACTTTCGCTTCTTAATAGGATTTATTTCTTTACGAATAGCTGTGGAAAATGACGTGTTTCTTCTTCTTAAAGTCCCTGAGATTTGTTCGAAATTTTATAACCGGAGTAGAAGTTCCTCGTTGGACGAGTGGTTTTTGTTTTGTTTTCTGTTTGTATGGTGCTTTTACGTTGCATGGAACCAGTGGTTATTCAGCAACGGGACCAACGGCTTTACGTGACTTCCGAACCACGTCGAAAGTGAAACGTCTATCACCAGAAATACACATCTCTCACTCCTCAATGGAATGGCCGAATTTCGAACCCGCGACCACCGAGGTGGGACGCTAATACCATACCAACCACGCGGCTCCCAATCTGGTGGTCCGAAGTTCGATTCTCGGCTCGGCGCCAACGTGGAATCAGAGGAATTTATTTCTGGTGATAGAAATTCTTTTCTCCATATAATGTGGTTCGGATCCCACAATAAGCTGTGGGTCCCGTTGCTAGGTGACCAATCGGTTCCTAACCACGTCAAAATATCTAATCGTTCGGACCAGCCCGAGGAGAACAACTGTTCATCAGCTCGGCGCAGGTCTTGGTAAAACTAAGATATGCTTAACTTATAACCTGAGCAAAGTTCGCATTCCTACCTGTGACTTGATTCCCTCATCAAGTCTGCCACTTGTCACTCATCTCAAAGCAAGAGAACAGACACATTTCAACTACAATTCAGATACGTCAATAAATTTAGATACGTTTTTGGCATTAGGCCAAGCACTGGGGCAACTAAGGCCATTCAGCGCTGAAACGGAAATTGACAGTAAAAGGTTTGAAAGGTGTAACAGGAGGAAAACCTCGCAGCTGCACATGAAACAATTGTTAAGAGAAGGTGGGCAGTAAGATAGAAGAAAGAGAATATGAACGGAGGTACAGTAATAGGAATTAAAGTAGTTGCAGCTAAGGGCGAATGCACATGAAACAATTGTTAGGAGAGGGTGGGCAGTAAGATACAAGAAAGAGAATATGAACGGAGGTACAGTAAAAGGAATGAAAGTGGTTGCAGCAACCGGGCCGAAGGGACGCGCAAAAGAACTTAAGTAATGCCTACAGTGCACCGCATGAGGGGCACTGACGCCACAGACCCGTCATGAAATGCTCGAATTGGTCCAAAGTTCGTTCATGACCTTTTAAGTGTCTTTAATTAAGCATTTGGAAATCGCTGACATGGGTGATTTGACCTTTGCCCCTTTGCCCTGAAAACGTCACAGACTTGAGCGAAAACTTACAGAATATATACGTAGAATTTAAGCCAAATGCCAAGCACTGGGACCTGTGAGGTCATTCAGCGCTAAAATGGAAATAGAAAGTCAAGGTGGTTTGAAAGGTGTAGCAGAAGGAAAACCTCGCAGTTGCCACAGTGAAAGAATTTTTAGAGGGTGGAATGTGAAGATGGAAGAGAGTAATATGAACGGAGGTACAGTCAAGGGAATGAAAGAGCAAAGAACTTTAAATAACGCCTACATTGCACAGCGTGAGGTGCGGTGTTGGCTCTACCCCTCTAAGGGCCTATTCGTAAGTAACAAGCCTACATGGGACGTCGATTTGAAATTCAAGTTTCCAAAGAATATGGACTACATAAAAAGAACTTACAGAAGGTAATATGAAATACAGACAGATTGCCTAGATATATGGACAACGTGAACTGTTATACAGTAGAAACCCATGTTCTCTTCGCTTTTGATGGTTCTAACTGAATGTCATCCTTAGGGAAACGTGTCAATTAAGGTTAAATGTTGAGCATTCCGGAAAAAAAGTATATATGCGATTGCGAGGAGAGTCATGTTTTTTTTTTCTTTTTACCATTAGTTCATATTACTCTAAGCTTACCCTCTACAAGCTTAGGGATGTGTTGCAATATACAAGAAATAAAGCTATTCTAAAAAACAGCATACAGAATGGCTTACAACACCCACAATTATTTCTAAGCATTTAGAAGTTACAAGGCTGGAACAAAAAAAAAAAATTAAAAAAAATAAAAAATCATTCAAAGCATCCAAAACATGTTAATTTCCTTTGCCTAACTCATAAATACCCTTGAGATCTGAATATCTAATAATGTTACAATGACTTAAAATCCTGGATTTTGCTGTGTTTGTATTGTTGACAGAAAGTTCATTAGGAATAACAGTAACCGAGCTGCCATGACTGAGTACTATTTTACTGTACACTACGATAGAAAATTACTCACCAGGTGAAAGTCGGAAAACGTAGTTGTTTCACCTCCATGAAATTATCCAACCAAACCGTGGACCAAAAGTTAAATTTTGATGGAGACCTTTGTTGTGCAAGTTTGATTTAGAGAAGGATGCTTTTGTATTGTTGCTGTACAATCATATACTAATTATATACGAACGAGATCCTTCATAATCAGGATTTTTCTTTACCTCTCTCTCTCTCTCTGACCGAGACAAACATGACCACTACTGCCTTCGGGTAAAAAGGTCTCGCTAAGTGTCCCATTTATTTCTAAAACGGCCGACTTCATACGGGTTCCTAGATACTCGCTGTCTTACCCTTTTGAGGGGTTCATCCCCCTTCCACACGAGGTGGGGGAGACACGGGCACTCTGATTTGTCCGTAATTCTCTCAGTTTTAAATTCGAGTTACCAGACCAAACAGTCCACCAAGGCAGGCAGGGGAACCTACGACTTGGACCACTCTCTTGATCGTCTGTCTGTTTGTATGGTGTTTTTACGTTGCATGGAACCAGTGGTTATTCAGCAACGGGACCAACGGATTTACGTGACTTCCGAACCACGTCGAGAGTATACTTCTATCACCAGAAATACACATCTCTCACTCCAGCCAATGGAATGGCCGAGAATCGAAACCGCGACCACCGAGGTGGGACGCCAACACCATACCAACCACGCCACTGAAGCGCTATTTCTCTCTCTCTCTCTTGATCGTCATCAACCAATAAATTGGTAAGTGTGTCTGCCCGTCGTGCGTTTTGCCCTTGTATGGAAGGGGCTCATACTTCAAGGAACAAGGTCACTTTAGCGCGTTTGGTTCAAAAGCTTGGCCAACGTTATACCCTTGTTATATTAATTACAGATTAAAAAAAAAAAGAAGAAAAAAAATAAGTTTAAATTTTACCAGTGAACATGACCACTTAAGGACTAGTGTCTGAAATACATGGTTACAACGTACACCAAATAGTTTTATGGGCTATTATATCTTCAGAACCGGAATCTTCCAAATAGCCCGATTAGAAGAATTCTCTTGTCATTTGCAGATGCAACCTATGGACAGGTATATTCGTACCAGCAACAAGTCAAAACCAACTTTACTTTAACTAATACCATCCATCTTAACTGTATATTGGTTAACCAATACTCTCCCAATGCTAATTTCCACCTCAAACAGGTTTCCAACAACTGACGACCATGGTATTACTATATTACAAAAAATATTTCTTAAGTCTTCAGACACTGCAGACACGGAAGGCCTTCCCAATTTCCAAACAGTTACAATTGCATAACTTCCAGTCAAATAGACAATTTACAAACACACACACTGCTTAAGTATTCATATTGCACTTACCAAATAATGACAGATACTCTTGCATGTAAAAGCAGATTTAGATGCAATGGCATTCATACAACTTCCATTTACCATGACTTATAATTTCATAAGTCTGACCAAAGTATATAATGTTAAAATTAAATCAATTTTAAAACTGCTGCTGTCTTGGCCTTTCATTGCAAACCACGGTTATTATTTGGCAATTTAATTCTAAACTACTGTTTTAGCCTTTTATTACGAGCCATTGTCATTATTATTTGCATATTTTAGAAGCAAAATATCTTTGACCAAATGTAAACTAACCCAAGATTTCAATTTAACAGCGTAGTACGATGTTCAATGAAAACTGTAAACCATCTTGCACAAATTTTATACCTTTATTACACAATCATGCCCAGACTAGTTAACATAATTCGCATTCTTCAGTAATTCGGAGGCAGAAATTAGTCCCTTCAATTAAATAAAAAAAAAAAAAAAAAAAACTACATTCACGTACACAACATAGTGAATGAAAACCAGACAACCGTCAGCACAAAAGAAAATGCCGTTAAATAAGTCGAGGATATTCAAGCAAGATCCGTGTCAGTATTTCAGCTCAGTCGAGGCTACCTACACTTACATCAGCCTACTGCTCATCAGTAGTCATTCGATCGTTTGCCTAACTAAAGCAGATTATATGACGCGTGGAAACTAGTACAAGACTTCAATTCACAAACTCGGACCTGCAAAGAAAAATATTAACTTCTGGCTGCGTAACATCTGTAATACTAGTTATTTACGGCTCTTGAAATCGGGCTCATGAAAAATGAGGAAACCTTAGCTTACGATGCTAGTAGACAGCTTTATAGTAAGCTAAAAAAAATTTAAACTATGCAGCTTCAAAGTCTCTATATTAGTGTACTTGATTTTTTTAAAATTCATTAATAAAAGTACTGCTTTTATTACTCAACATTTCGTTCACATTTCAAACTAAGAAAGCTTTATTACAAAAATCTCAATTCAGGAAATATTAAATTACAAAAAACTAACCCACGATACGTGAGATACGAGTGAAGCTTTTAGAAACAATTACCTCATGCTATTAAAATCTAATATAAAAATGAAATGAAACTTAAAAAATAAAACCCACTTGGCAACAAAAGTCAACTAAAGTAGTACTATAGCTTTTTAAGGTGATAAAAATAAGTGGAAGCTCTCCCTCCCTTGGCGAACGGCAGACCCAATTCTAGAAACGTTCGCCTACGAGAGGTTCTTATCCCATTTCAGAGGCCCTTCCCTGCCCAAAGGGGGGAAAAAATCAGCTTGCGCCCGAGTTTTGGTTTCAAAGTATTACTAAACCGAGGAATGTTCCTTACCCATCGATTCGAAGGAAAAAATAGTTGATGTGTTTGGAAATTCCTCCACGTCTCCCGAAGTCCAGTAATTGGATTCTTGATCATTACGGAGAATTCCTACCGTGTCACTCTTTTAGTCCTGGAATACGGAAAAAAATAAGTTTTTGTATTAGTAGCTACCTCCTATTCCTTATAGTGAACAAAAGTAACAATTCAAATACGTAATAAGACTGAGGCAATTGCGGAATGAATTTAAAAAAAAAATATATGAAAAATGGACTAAAAAAAATATATGCAGGAACGAACCAATTTCATTACAGAGCAAAGTACCACATAATTACAGTAAAATAAAATTTACCCTGCTATTCACACACCACCAGACGGGAGTAGCGGAAAGTGGAAACCGGTAACTTAACACGTCAGACTTGACGTTTCTCAATGACATGCGACTACGGATTTGACATAGAGCTTTTATCTCCAGAGAAAGTCACTTACGAGCCATGGATATTGTCCGCTGAAGTATGCTATCTAACTACGTCAAACAAACGGTAGATGGCAGTAACGCCCGAAATAAGAATTGTTTGTTTGAATTGTTTTTACGTTGCATGGAACCTGTGGTTATTCAGCAACGGGACCAACGGCTTTACGTGACTTCCGAACCACGTCGGGAGTGAACTTCTATCACAGAAAATACACATCTCTGAAGAAGAATTGTGATAATTAACCTTCAAATAGGTTTTGAAAATATATCGTCTAAAAACATCAATATCATGTTATGCGACAGCAGTGATAGACAGACATGATATGTAAAATAACACTAAGTTTTAATTGGTAAACGAATTGCTATAAATATGAGCAAGTGTTCATAATCGTGCAATAATCAATGCACACGAGATAAGGGAATCCATATACACATACATACATATGCATATATACTATAATATATATATTATATTATTTATATATTATATATACATATATATATATATATATATATATATATATATATTTATATATATAATATCTTAATGGAAGTACAGCAAAAGGAATGACAAAGGTTGCAGCTAACAGCAGAAGGGAGACGCTGCCAAGAACATTCAGTAATGCCTACAATGCGCCGCGTGAGACGCACTGATGGCAGTAAAGGGGTACCTGGGTCCGCCTATAGACCTAAAGGGAAGCCTAATGTCTGGTTATCAGACACTGGCCCTTGGGAACGCCAGCCAAGCGCTCTACCACTAGACTACGAGTTCCACCAAATACATATAACAGCTATTATTCAGACGCTGTTTAAAGATAGACAGAGAGAGAGAGAAGGCAAAGTCAGAAAAATATCTGCCCTATTTTTCAATAAACATGACGGAAAATCACCATTAAGCCGGACAGAGAAAATATATGAGTCCCCTGGATGGCTAAGCTGACCACCCCCCCCCCCCACCCCCCACCCCCCCCCCCCCCCCCACCCCCCCCCCCCCCCCCCCGTCTCTCTCCCTTTCTCTCATGTAGTCTTTCTTACAACTGTTTCTAATCCGAATATTCTCCTTCGACATTTTGTAACCGTTTCTTACTTCATTTACGAAACTAAAATTTGATAAACCTAACTTATTTCAGAGCTTTTCAGTAAAACAAGGAACCACAAAGCCTAATTCATATATCTGATAGCCTGTAACATTGCAATAATATACTCTAACTCCGTAGTTATCACTGCTACCCAGTAATGTGAAACTCTCTCTCTCTCCAGCGTCTGTATTACGAACATTGACCACAAACCACTGGAAAATAAAGAAAGCAATAACAAAATAACGACAAATGACAACAAACTATTCGAAAGGTTCCTTAGGGTCTAGTTCTGGAATGGAATATAGAGTCTAGGCCTAAGCACCCAAGCGCTGGGGCCTATGAAGCCAATCAGCGCTGAAAAGGAAATTGAGAATGAGTAGGTCTAAAACGTGTAACAGGAGGATAACCTCCTAGGTGGAAAGTAAGATGGAAAAAGGAGGATTAGTAAAAGGAATGAAAATGGTTGCAGTAACCAGCCAAAGGTAAAGGAAGCAATACAGAAACTGACTAATGATGATAGACTATCCAGCAATTCCTTAGAATCTAGTTTTATAGATCCATTAGCTTTATAAAGTTGCCTTTTTCATAAGATTTCGGCTCACTAAATATCAATGACATATAATGAGTGTTTTAGATCTTATAGGAACCGAGACTTTCGAAGCATTAACATTTATTATTAATAATAATGTAGGGGACCCTCCATCATACATATTCAATTAAACACATTAGCCTAAGATATGTAGCCATAGCATGTAAATAAACTACTATTATTATTATTATTATTATTATTATTATTATTATTATGATTATTATAATGTAAGGGACCCTCACCCTACATATTCAGTTAAATTACACTGTTCCTCAGCTGATATACCTATAGCCACTTTATATTATTATTATTATTTATTATTATTATTATTATATATTAGTAATTATTATTATTACATTACTTGGATTTATAACAATAATTCTGATTGGAATAATAACAATAATCATTTCATCTATTATTAAGATTATTATTTTTTTCTAAAGTCAAAAACACTTAATTCGCATGGCTAACTCCCACAACCTTTAGACAATAAAACTGTGTGTGTGAGGAGAGAGAAGAGAGAGAGAGAAGAGAGAGAGAGAGAGAGAGAGACTGTTACTTGGTATATTTACACACACGCGCACACTCATATACATACACACACACACACACACACACACACACACACACACACATATATATATATAATATATATATATATATATATATATATATATATATATATATATATATATACACACACAAACATGTTACAATTTCACTAATAATAAACAAAACGTGCCGCAGATTTCACAAAATAAAGCCTATTTCATTAATTGGGAAAGGACACAGCCGTGCACTCTCTGGACACTGCTGCAAAGACACAAGCTGCAATACAGAGGCCAAAACGGCCGGGCAGGCAAAATATCGCCTGGGCCGGTTTGTGCAAGGAACAGATGGCACGCAGCAGGGTGGTAAACGTTGGCTTTAAATATTTCTATACTCTCGGGCAAAATGCATGCTTGGACCTTATTCATTCTGTGAAAAATACTGGTCGTGGTGGTGGTAATTGTTGAGACGTAGTGGTAGTAGAACTAGTTGCAATGGTATTTGTGGTTTATCTCGAACAAAACTAACTGTAAGTTTATTTTTTCTGAAGCCAGAAACTCTCGTCATTCAGCTTTACTCTTGCATCCAACCTTTTAATAAAAGAAAATGAAACCTTTGGCTGCGGAATTTATTTCGTCTCTCATTCTCAGCAATGTGCACCAATTTACATGAAAAAAGTGAAAGGTTTTTTCAGCCAGCTTTACAAATCGCACATTGGGTGAAAAAAATAATAAAAAAGTGGAAAGAGTGTGAAAATTTTAATTGGTCGGATTGTGAGATCTCTCTCAGAGACAAAAAAACAATACTTTAGCACACTATCAATGAATTTTTATTTTCCACACTGGAAAAATACTTATCCTTACCCTCTTATGTGTGTTTACTGTAAGCATAAAATGTTATAACGCAAAGGTGGCTCCCATACGAATGGGTTATAAAAGGTTGAAACCTGGAAAATATACAAAACACTTTGCTTTTAGTGTCCTTTCTACCATCAACACATTTCATATTAATTTTCCACCATGGAAAAGCTTCTTGAATATATATTCTTTATAAGTATGATGCACTTCTACACAAGGAATGATATCAAGAGGTGGTCTCACTACATAACTATGTCACAAAAATGTATATTTTCTTCGTTTTAACATTATCCTTTCTACATAAAACCTTACCCCATTTTGGCAGTTTAACAAAAACAAACATTTTTACAAACTGGGGGCCTTTTTTTATTTTTGCCCACCCCCCCCATATTGTTCTCTTAAATTCCTCTCTCAAATATTTTGTTTTAGTGGGTTTGAATATCTACCAAGTCTTTGAGAGCTGTCCCCTTGAAGGCTTTCTACAGAACAGTCAATTTACTTTTTTCACCAAAAACATTTTTGTCTAAATTACCACAAAATACATTCTGGTGTTATAAAAACAATTAATATTTTCATCAAATATACACCCACTATACCAATATTATATCTATCCTTTAAAAATGCTGCTCTAAACCTGGTGCATCTGATATAAGGCTATTTTAAACTAAAGTGACTTTCACAATGCAGGTAAGTGATCTAAACACCATTTCAGTTTTGTCTGCAAACAAAAGCTTTTATATCAAAGTTAAATCTGCCCACTGATGATACTTTGATGTTTCAGATAATGATGATATATATATATTATATATATATATATATATATATATTATATATATATATATATATATATATATATATATATATATATATAATATAATATACATTATATATATATATATATATATATAATATATATAATTTCATTATTCTGCAATATTGGTGATATTTATCCCCCAATAGAGTCAGTTTTTAAAATCGAGTTTCACTGAGAATGTCAGTACAATTTCCTTCTCATCAATTCGTTTTGGAACTGAAGTGAATACAGAATTTAGGCTAAAGGCAAAACACTGGTGCCTAAAAGGTCATTCTGCACTGAAATATTAATTGATAGTAAAAGGTTTGAAAGGTGTAACAGGAGGAAAACCTCAAAGCAGTTGCACTAAATGAAACAATTGTTAGGCCTAGGAGGGGGTGTAAAGTAAGAAGGAAGAATGCGAATATGAAAGTGGAATACAGTAAAAGGAAGGAAAGGGGTTGCAGCTAGGGGTCGAAGGTACGCTGCAACGAACTTTAAATAATGCCCAAAGTGCACCGCATGAGGTGCACTGACGACACTAGGCTATAACCCCTACGGAAGCTTAATTCGTTTAGTATTAGCCTGTAACCACTTAGTAACTTCAAATATCGTCTTCATTATTAACATCATCAGTATCACTTTTCAGTACTCTCTTCGAGTGAAGTCTAGTGAGGTGTTTTATGCCATTGAAAGCCTTCAAATGAAATAAAAACAATAAATAAGACCATGTTTTACAATAGGATCAATTTCAACGGAAAGTGAAATACAAGCAATCAGCTGATGAATGTAAACAAATGCTCCCCGGTAAACGGAATACCCTTGCCAAACTCTACGTTTAATCCATGGTAAATATGGTTTTGATTGACATAGTACGTTTATACTGTAATCATAAATCAATAAATCACAATTATGCATCATAATTTCGGCATATCACCAAACCAAGAAACCTGCCATATATAGGCTACGCTCCAACAGACGTAAACAAACCATCCTTCTCAGAAGCGAGAGTTCCTCGTCGGAAAGTTA
Source organism: Macrobrachium nipponense (assembly GCF_015104395.2). Taxonomy (NCBI): domain Eukaryota; kingdom Metazoa; phylum Arthropoda; class Malacostraca; order Decapoda; family Palaemonidae; genus Macrobrachium; species Macrobrachium nipponense. Next base: position 52,468,312 of record NC_087211.1, on the reverse strand, counting down.
ACTTAATTCTACAATATACAAAGCTCTATATAGCGCAAAACATATCTTGCCAGCATAACACCTAATTATGCACCGTGTCTCTAACGTTGCATTACGTAACAATGCAGTAAACCTACCAAATTTGGCTAGCGATGCGGCAAGTTTTCGTCGTAAACTGTCGGCCAACATTTCATGAACCATCAACAGATGGCGGCCGGCAGAGAAGAGATAACCAAATCCCAATGCGAATTAATTACATAATGTGGCGTTTTTCCAGACGACCGTATGACTTTTGGCGGCCATATTGAAGCTCCCTTTCCCTAACGCAATGCAATTCTGTAGGAACGAGGCACTACGACAGGATATTTCCTTGTTTTCCCTCTCATTTCCTTATTATAGGATATTATCCTATTAAATATTAAAGTAATTATCACTGTATAATGTATTCCGGAACATTATTGTTCCGAGGTCTAGTTTAGATAGCGAGGAATTGTTCATTCTAATATGTATTCATCTCTAATATTGGAATGCGTCTCTAAGCAAAATGAAGACAAAAAAAGCCAAGTAAAGTCTTAAGTTTCGTTTTAAGGCTTTGGAACGATTTAAGGGAGAATTATTAGACAAGGACTGCCATGACAAAGTAAGTTTGACTTCTTTGGATTAAAATTTTTCCAAAAAGAAGGAGAGAACAATTAAGACAAATACCTACCAAATCAATAGGCCTAGCTGGCTAAGCCAAGATTCTTTTCCATGTCGTTACTCTTCTTAAAGACTTTTTTTACATTCGCATAAAGGTAGGTCTACACCTACGCACTTTTGTGGTGCAGGCTGTTATGGCGTGGGACCGCAAGAAACCGCTCCAAAAGCACACCAAAAGCGCGCCACCTCGCTTACGGTGGTTGGCACGGACCGTTAAAGCCGTACGACGCCGCCCATGATGTTACGGCGTCGTGCGGTGCCCGTGTGGTGCCCTCACAGCGCCGTCATACACAATTAATACATGGCGCGCACATGTTGCGGGGCGTGCGGCGTGCATGCGGCATATTACGGCATCTCCCTAGGTCGATAGGATGGAAGGTTGCCGCGCATTCTGGGGAGGATAATAGGGGCCTGACTGACCATGGGCAGGGCTGCCGAAGTGTGGAAATGACGTCACTAATACGGCTTATCTTGTCCACATTGTGATTAGGTGTGGAGTGTGGAATCCACACATAAAAATTTTCCACGCTTTTTACTTAAAAAGCGTATGCTAGTTAAAATCTAATAATAAGTTATGAAAATTTTTTGCTATTCTATTTTATAAGTCTCACACACAAATATCCATAAAAATAAATAATTGCTTTTATCCTTTTTAATTTGTGGATGCGTTTGGATGCTTATCAGATGCATAACGCTGACCGTTGATTCATGTGCAAACCAAGACCTAAAATATAAGCTAGATTTGACCTATCGAACTGTCTGGCTCCAGCTCCAACCAGCCTCAGTTACCTATTCAAAATTATTTTCAATCCGGTCCTCAACGAAATCTACATTTATTCTTTTTCATAATACTAGAGAGTATTCTTAATTTGCTAGTTTTGATGGAATATTTTCTTGAAAATTTTGTGAAATATATGCATACATTCATACTGCCATTTGGTAGCAAATTATTCTTCAGCAATGCACTTTACAGCTTTGCAATACACATTGCAATTTTTGCTTGTGAAAATGATTTATGTGCCTGTATACTCAGTTTGGTTATTCTACAACTACGGTGGCATAAACTTTTGAAAGGAACGGGCTTTAATGATTTCATAACTGTAATTTGTATAACGTAAGACCATAGCAAAAATCATAGGCCTAGTTTACCAGTATGGATGATAGCGCTCATGATTTCGTTGTCAGTTGATATTGTCCTAAATGAATGACTATGTGTATAACAACGATAAAAGTGAGAAATTGTATAATGCAGTGTTAATTAAATCCTCATGTAAAATTAAATGGTTCAGTACATTAGCCAAGGTCCAGGATACGTTGCCAGTTTACTTTACTCTAAAAAATAAGACATAGTTATAACACTGGTGCTTACTATTACATTTGCAGCGTTGATTCTTTATGAAAGTGACTGTAATTATGTAATTGCAATGATACAATACAGTGATAATTATTTTTTAAAGTTTACTTGCGATCATATAACCAAAAGTGTTAGTTGGCCCAAGATATAGTCATTATATTTATGGCAATGATGCCGGATTGAACATCATTGTAAATATATCGTTATATTTCATTACGATGATGTGATCAAGATGCCTTATATATATAAACTTGTTGTAAAACACCTACGTTACTTTTTTTCATGGTCAAATTAGATAAGTTTCAATTCAGTTTTTCATCATCAGATTAAAAGAGTACCGACTGTTGTTGAGAAGTTTTGCTTCTTTTACCCTCTCGTCAAAAAAAAAAAAAAAAAAAAAACTAGAATAAAAATCTAACTAAATGTTTAAATAATATGAGCTAAAAACGGAAAGGGTCAGTGCCTATCCTTAGTTATCAGTTTAAAAAAATGGTACTGTTTGGGAATTCATACCGCCAAGTTTGGAGCACTTACAAAATCACGATAAACAACTTATACATTCCTCCGAGTTCGATAAAGTTGAATATATTGCATAACTGGCAACTGTCTGAGACCGAGCGTGGATTTGCTTAGTGTGGAAATCTGGCAGCCCTGACCATGGGGTCATCATTCATGCTCTGACAGCCTGTCGGCACGGATACCCAGCCACTCTGTGACCCAGCCACTCTCACCCAGCGACGCTCACCCAGCCACTCTCACCCAGCGACGCTCACCCAGCCACGCTCACCCAGCGACGTTCACCCACCCATGCTCACCCAGCCACGTGACATGATGCCTCTTCGGAAGACCACCCTCAGGCCTACCCACTAGTCCCAGGACACCCAGGACATCTAGCCTTCACAACGGGAGGAGACGTCTGATCACGACCACAAGGAAGAGCTGACCGTTGAGCCGACCCTATCGCTTGTCGAAACCCAGGACATCGCAGGCCCGAGTGGTATCGTAGTGCAGCCGAAGAAATGATACCGCCCCAACAAGAAGGACATGCAAGACTACCCATTCACGCCAGAGGACAAGGAGATCATTGTAGAATTCAAGTCACACCCTACCTTGTACGACAAGCTGGACAGGCAATGGCGTGAACTGGCAGCGAACTTCACCGATTGCACCTTCTAGCAAGTTCGGAAGTACTTTGAGGCTCACCGTACCGACTTCGGGAAGATAGAGAAGAGGGAGTACAAGAGTGGGTTGGCTGCACGCAACAGGACACCACGGGAGGAAGAGGTGATAACTACGTGGGCATTCCTGGGAGGTCACATCGCCCACGAACCCACAGTAGCAAGCGATCGGTTCTCACCTGTATTGTCGCACAGAACCAATGCAAATGATTCCTCTACTGACATGTCGGGCCTATCAACAGCTTCGATCCAGCAGAGGAGGCGGCTGAAGCAGAAGAGACCGACCAACTTGCCAGAGGACAGACAGCTATCCGCCGACACAGTTGATTCTACAGAAGGACTGCAGACTCAACTGACCCAGATTATGACAAACATAAACACACTGATGCCACAAGCAGGACAGTACGCATCGTGACATCACTGTGTTTGTCCAGTACTTGACGCTTGGAGTACGTGCCTCGACGATACCAGAAGCCGTTCTTCGAGCAAGCCATCAGGCTTTGTCACAGTTTGGAGGGACCCGAGGAAGAGGATGCCATGACGAAAGAGGCCATGGCTCGTGGGGGCTGTTTCCACTGGACGCCCCCACGAGTTGATAAAGAAACGCAGACCAAACCAGCAACTTCGACAGCTTCTGCTGCAAAATTGCACCAATTCGGGGTTCACGTCTCAACCCCAACCTGTGTTCTTCTATGATCCCCTCCCTCAATAGCAGCCTCAGCAGCAGCAGGTATCTCATCAGCAGGTGTACTCGACGCAGGCGACATGGGTAGCGACACCGTCATTCTTCCCCAGTGGATGGTCGACACCACTGAACTTCTCTCCAAGACCTTCCACTTCTTCGCTGTCGCCGTTGGTCAACAGTCTCTTGGCAGACTTGCGGCCCCCTACCCCTGGCGCCAGTATTTCGACACAGAAACCTACTGCCGCTGAGGATCCCCCCACCTACGACTTGACCATCTCCCCAGGTGAAAAGGAGGACATTGACCCCGAATCAATGGAGTAATAGTCAACAATTTGTAAATAAATAGAATGTTACTTTTTAAATTATAAATTACATTTTAGTTATTTTCTTAATATTAAATGATTTTTAAATTTTATAACATTCGTAATGTTTCTTTTTGTAATAAATATGTTGAGATACTGTCTTGCATTTACATTTTCCTTATTGATGCTTAATTTATATGTCATGACAATATATATGATGATATGATTGGGTGAAATGAAATTGAATAAGAAAAAGCATGGCCATAATGAATAATAAAATGAAATGTAACATGAAATAAATATGGCCATCAAATGATATAATAACATACAAGGTAAAGAACAATAATATAATATTGAGAACATGATCAAATGAACATGAACACATACAAATATGATAATGAAACAATAATTAACACGGGAACAGTGAAAAATCAGTAACAGACTAAAGAAATATTGACCTCAGTTGATAATATATGATATTTACAGTTGAAAATGTTATGGTATAAACCAAGTCCCAATTTCATTTCCATACATTGTATGCTTTTCATGTTCATTTTCTTACATTGTATGCTTTTCATGTTCATTTTCTTACATTCTATGCTTTTCATGTTCATATTCTTACTTTCTATGTTTTTCATGTTCATTTTCTAACATTCTATGCTTTTCATGTTCATTGTCTTACTTTCTATGCTTTTCATGTTCATTGTCTTACTTTCTATGCTTTACATGTTCATTTTCTTATATTCTTTGCTTTTCATGTTCATTTTATTACTTTCTATGCTTTACATGTTCATTTTCTTATATTCTATGCTTTACATGTTCATTTTATTACTTTCTATGCTTTTCATGTTCTTTTTCTTACTTTCTATGCTTTATATGTTTGTTTAGTATAAGTATTTTAGTTATGTCCATCATTTGCTTCTCATTTGTCTCATTATTATGAATTATATTATTTTTACTTTCAGTTAATTATTTTCCAACAACATTTTTTATATGCACCAATCATCATTTCAATATTCTTTATTATATTAATATTGTTATTAGGACAATACAAAAGTATGGGAGTATAAAACAATGAGAAATACATCATGATCTTTGTATACAATTATGTACAATGGTTTGATTATGTTTTATTACAGAGTTCTTTGGGTCCTCTACTCGTCAGTAGCTGGTCGTCCTCGAGGAAACACCATTCGTTCTTGCCATTCCACTGCGCCTGCATCCGATGAGTAGTACTGGGCCAGGTAATCTCTGACGTGTCTAGTTTGGTCCCCTTCTTGCCATGAGTTGTTCCATGAGGTTCAGCGGCTCCTGCCTCCAAGTACCTGGTACGACGTTATGTGTTGGTCCTCATGGTCGACGTCAGTGCCAGCACATGGGTAGCGTTGCAGTGCCAGGTTGTGCATGACCAATGCGCACAAAGTTATCTTTTTGCACACCTCTACATCCTGTTGCATCATCGTCCCGAAGACTCGCCATCTCATCTGCAGCAGGCCGAATGGGTTTTCCACCACACAACGAGCGCGAGATAATCTGTAGCTGTATATTCGTTCGGTGGGATCTTGTGATTGGTGGGAGTAGGGCTTCGTTAACCGCGGATTGAGAGAAGGCATCATCGACGACTATGTGGAAGGGGATGGGTTCGTCGTCGTTGGGCAGATTTCTGCCTTTTGGGAGTCCTGCTCGGTTGTTTGTGATGGCCCTGGCCAGGTTGCACTTCTGCCAGGTTCCTCCATCCCCAGCACCTCCTTCTGCACCGACGTGGACGAACAGGAACCTGTACTTTGCATTGGAGAGGGCCATAAGGACGATGCTGTGGAACTTCTTGTAATTGAAATACAGTGATCCTCCACCTTTGGGTTTCTTGATCACGACGTGCTTCCCATCCAGGGCTCCCACACAATTGAAGTAGTTCCACTTTGAGGCGAATCGCTTTGCTACGTCATTCCATTCTTCTGGTATCTGGGGCACTTCATCACTTCTGGTTTGTATGTGTCGATAATGGCTTGGCAGACTAATGGGATAAATCGGCATATGGAACTCTTGGAGACTCTGAAGCTGTATTGGAGGCTTGTATAGTCGTTCTCACTTCCCAGGTGGCGGAGAGTGACCACCAACTTGAGTCCCACCTCTTGTGCAAGCCACATTTTCGTGTCCTTCTTCAACATGGGCGTCAGCCTTTCGACCATCTCCTCGAACAATTCAGGGTAAATGCTTAGAAAGTTCTTGTGTCCTTTGCGGTCCTCCTTGTTCAGTTCTTGTGGTAGCTGGTCGTAGTCTCCATGTAGTTGTCACCGTGTCAGCCACTCCCAAGCCCAAATCTGCCCTGCCCTGCTGTCCTTTCTGCATAATTGTGCACTGTAGTATGTCTTCTCAACCTACCAATGACCTAGACTGCACAGAGACACAGGACAGCTACCAAAAATCTCTGGGTCTCCTGGGGTGAGAGGCTGTTGAGGTCCATATTGCATGCTGGGTGGGCGTGGAATGAAGGATGTGCTTGGCTATACTATATACCCAAAGTTCATATGTGGCACGGTGCATGTGCAACAATCATGCACCGTTCCACGTCGTGTCTCGTGCAGATGTGCTCGCACTCAACAACAACACTGCAAGCCACCTGCAACACACCGCTACACGGAGTAACAAAGCTGCAAGAGCAAGTGCCCTGGCATAGCAACAACCACCATAAAACCACACCAACGCTGTAACACTCCGCTAGACACCACAACGTCAGCGCAACAACACGCTGTAACATGCCCATAACACACCGTACGGGTCCGCGCCACGCCGCCTAATAACGGTCATTTTTTCTCCCCACCGCATCATTTTTCGTGCGGTTTCTTGTGGTCCCATGCCATAACAGCCCACAACACAAAAGTGCATAGGTGTAAACCTACCTTAAGTTAAGGTCCTTTGTAGCATGCCTTCGGCCCCTGGCTGCAACCCCTTTCACTTCTTTTACTGTACTACCTCCTTTCACATTCTCTTTCTTTCACAACTGATTCATCGTGCAACTGCTTTGATGTTTTCCTCCTGTTACACCTTTCAAACCTTTTACTGTCAATTTCCATTTCAGCACTTGAATGACCTTATAGGTCCCAATTCTAAATTCTATATTCAATTCAGTTCAACCTATATATGTTTGAAACTAAAAGGCACTATTCTGAATGGTTGCCTACTGCTCAGAATTCTTAATGACCGACACAATACAACAGTATTCCGCCAAAAGACTCGTCCCAGCTGCATATATAGTGTATAACTATAGGCCTACTAGTAGTTACTATACTCTGTTTTTTCCATCTGTCCACCCGCCTGTGGTGTTTGCGTATGGTAACACTGCGTCCCGGGCTTTAGATCATTACTTTCAGTTTACATTCAACAATTATAATATCCTATTTCGAATATTAACGGTGTAATGCGCATATAGTAAATTATCAAAACACTTTTCATTTGCAAATGAACACCCAGAAATCCTTTTACTTACCTAAAACTTACACATAGCGTAACTAATTAAAGCCCGGGACGCAGTGTTACCATACGCAAACACCACAGGCGGTTGGACAGATGGAAAAAACAGAGTATAGTTAGCATTTTCGGTATCGGGGAAGACCATTTTCACTGTACTTATGTGGCATATATATATAATATGGATTATGTTCCGCTTTTCAAAATTGATATAGCCACACCACTTATGTCCCAGAATAGTATGCTGAAAAAACATAAGACATGCGAATGTTTAGATACGCTTTGTATCTACTGCTAGCGGGACATTTTGTCTGATTAGCCCAAAATCACGAGTAAGTGAATTTCATTATGCTTTACTTTCCTGCGAAATTTTATTTCTTTTTCTGTTGAAGATTCCTGTATCCATTTCTGCAATTATAAGCTGCATTACATGCCATTATAAAGGTAATGAACGAAAACAGAAGCAGTTTATCGTAGTGAAAGGATAGAAGCTAACCTACGTAGGTAATACGTCCTTATTCATTGAACATCCGAGTCTTGCTTAAATTGTGAATTCATTCGGCCCTGAGCTTCAAAAGGATATTAAGCTGTTCGTCCAAATATTCACAGCACTTACAGGATAAATATATATAAGAAGTAAATAACCAACGGAAACCAGGCAACCTATTTCAGTTGATCGCTACATAAGAACATTTATATTTTAAAACACGTCGCAGGGGGTTAGTGCCATCAGTACACCTCATGCAATGCACTGTAGACTTTACTTAAGGTTCTTTGCAGCGTGCCTTCGGCCTCTAGCTGCAACCCTTTTTACACCTTTTACTGTACCTCCGTTCATATTCTCTTCTCTCACTTTGTTATCCACTTCATAGTGCAACTGCTGTTACACCTTTGAAACCTTTCTACTCCCAATTTCGTTTTCCGTGCTGAATGACCTCATAGGTCCCAGCGCTTGGCCTTTGACCAAAATTCAATATTCTACTCCATATTGTCAACCAAAATTTTATCAAACGAATTTCTGATTATTGCGAGAGTGCATATATTATTCCAGCGATTGGTACGATGCAAATGTTGCAATAAAACTCTAGTTAGAAGAATAATGTTATAAAAAGGGAAAAGAATCATAGCGAGATACGAAGGCCAATGTCCAAGAATCAAAGGAACAAGGCAGAAACTTTTCCACCCTGATATTTTGGTCTTTTTCTCTTTATTTATTCACGTTTCTGGAACTAGTTTTTTTTTTTTTCCCTCCCTCTCTTGTTTTCGGTTTTTTTGGTTTTTTTGCAGAATGAATTTTTTTCTGTGTAGTTTCATTTGAATTTATATGGGATTTTTAGGCTTGGTCGACGTGAATATTTGTCCCTTTTTTAATAACAATAATAACAATGATAATAATAATAATAATAATAAAACCAAAAAACCTGGACACACTTTGGTACACAAGCTATTTATAATAATACTAATAATAATTTTTGAAAATAAAAAATTACATATTAATTTTGTTTGACAATAATAAATAAAGATACTTCAAAATAAAGTCGAGAAAATGAAACAATAAATAAATAGATAAAAAGAACGGCCTTCCAAATGGTTTCAGTACGATCAAAAAAGTTAGGTTGGGGTGGGGGAGGGGGGTTGGGTGGGTAGGGGGGGTCGGGTGGAGCGGAATTGCCCTAATCCTTTCCTTAATATTTTCCTTCAGAATTGGAGTCGGGGATTACGGCTGCCAGCGGCTTTATTGCTGAAGACAACCACGAATTAGTTTCTATGGGTCTCTGCCAATATGGTTTCAGAGAAAGAGAGAGAGAAAGAAGTTAGGCTACCAGGGTTCTTGGAATTATATATATATATATATATATATATATATATATATATATATATATATATATATATATATATATATATATATATATATATATATATATATATATGTATATATATATAATATATATATATATATATATATATATATATATATATATATATATATATATATATATATATTATATATGTATATATATATATATATATATATATATACTATATATATATATATATATATATCATCATCATCATCATCAGCCGTTTCTAGTCCACAGCAGGACATAGGCCTCAGACATGTTCCTTCCACTCCCGTCTGTTTATGGTCCTTCTATGCCATTCTAGACCAGCATATTTTCTTGGCTCGTCAATCCATCGCCTTCTCTTCTTCCTTCCCCTGCTTCGTTTGTAATCTCTAGGGACCCATTCTGTTATTTTTATCGTCCATCTATTATTATCTGATGACATTCTCATTATATGTCCAGCCCACGCCCATTTCTTTTTTTTCTTACTTGCTGTTAGAATATCCTCTACTTTAGTTTGCTCTCGTTATGTAGTAGACATGTACTTAAAAATTAAGAAACCTGGTGGTATAATCTCTCTCTCTCTCTCTCTCTCTCTCTCTCTGAATGTATATATATATATATATATATATATATATATATATATATATATATATATCTATATATATATATATACATTCGAGAGAGAGAGAGAGAGAGAGAGAGAGAGAGAGTTTATACCACCAGGTTTCTTAATTTTTAAGTACATGTCTACTACATAAACGAGAGCAAACTAAAGTAGAGGATATTCTAACAGCAAGTAAGAAAAAGAAATGGGCGTGGGCCTGGACCCCATATAATGAGAATGTCATCAGATAATAATAGATGGACGATAAAAATAACAGAATGGGTCCCTAGAGATTTACAAACGAAGCAGGGGAAGGAAGAAGAGAAGGCGATGGATTGACGAGCCAAGAAAATTTGCTGGTATAGAATATGGCATAGAAGGACCATAAACAGACGGGAGTGGAAGGACATGTCTGAGGCCTATGTCCTGCTGTGGACTAGAAACGGCTGATGATGATGATGATGATATATATATATATATATATACATATATATATACTATATATATATATATATATATATAATATATATATATATATATATATATATATATATATATATATATATATATTGTATATATATATATATATATATATATATATATATATATATATATATATATATATATATATAATATATATATATATAGAGAGAGAGAGAGAGAGAGAGAGAGAGAGAGAGAGAGAGCGCAGAGAGAGAGAGAGAGAGAGAGAGGTGGGGGTGGGGCGGTCGTTTGGCTACCAGGTTTCTTGGTTTTTTTAAAGAAAGAAGAGAAACCAAGCTACTAGGAGGCCTCTTGGTTTCTTAAAGGAGAGAGGGAGAGAGAGATAGATATCATAGCTTGGGCGTGGTCTCTCGACTTGCAACAAATTTATTCAATTTCTGAATAGAACTAAATCTGGAAAGGAACATTTTAGAATATTTAAAGAGAAAATTAAAAAAACAGTAAACCAGCAAATTATAAGATAGCGAAATATGAGGTCATTCATCGCTGAAGGGGGAAATTGACAGTGAGAAAGATCCGAAAGGCGTAACAGCTGTTAGAGAGGGTGGAAGAAAGAATATATGAAGGAGGGACAGTTAAAGGAATGAATGAGGTTGCAGCTAGGGGAGGCCAAAAGTTAAAAGAAGTATATCTAGTTTTACCAGACCACTGAGCTGATTAACAGCTCTCCTGTGGCTGGCCCGAAGGAGGTTGGATATTTTTTACGTAACTAGGAACCAATTGGATACCTAGCAATGGGAACCTACAGCTTATTGTGGGATCCGAACCACATTATATCGAGAAATAATTTTCTATCACCAGAAATAAATTCCTCTGGTTCCGCGTTGGCCGAGCCGAGAATCGAACTCCAGACCACCGGTATTTGGTAGCCGATGCGCGAAAATCGAAACGGGCCACGAGGAACTTCAGGGGGGCCAAAAAGGGGACGCTGCAAAGAACCAACTATCGAAAGTGTATGCCTACAGTGCTCCGTGTTGAGGTGCACTGACGGCACACTACCCTTCTACGGATGGAAATCTGCAAATGAATAGAAACTGGAAGTGTCAATCCCAACCACGGTGCTAAAAACCGTCAGAGGGGAAATAGATTCATCCAGGCGAGGTGGCGAGGGTGGGTTTTGACATTTACGTGACAAATTTGGCGATTAACCATTTGTCGTTTTTATTAAGGAAGGAATTATGAGATGGTTGTGCGGACCCACTGACACCACCGTTTCGGCCCGCAAGCAAGAGTTGGCTTCCCTTGGCCTGGATCGCTAAATCTATTGTTTTATTATTATTAGTTTTTTTAGTTATTATCCTTATTATTATTATTATTCTAGTATTATTATTGGAGAACGAGAAGCCACAGTATTTCAGGCCTTAAACAATTTGCGGCTGAAACAAACCAGATTCCACCGATGCATATTTCAGCCACATTGGTATTGACTTAAATGCTGCATCACCGAATGCAGTATTTCAGCCAATACAGTGGTGGCTGAAATACAGTATTCATGATTGCTAATTTTCAAGCCAACATTGTATAGGACTTCAACTGTTGCCAGCACGGAATACGGTATGTTTCCATACAGCTTAAGAGCCTCAACAAACATACAAGATGTGGATTTGCAAAGCGGCAAGCTATAATTGACACATTTCTGCAGAATGCGTTTCGCTTACCATTTTGAAACTTCACCGGTCGTTCGGAATAACGAAATGGATCTGAAAACCTATTCAAGACAAAGACAGGCTGTTTCATGTTTTTGCGATGGTAAAAGTATCTGATTTGACAGTTGATAGTTGGGATTCGCTGGCTGTTAAATCATGTCAACGCTCACTCTCCCCTCCTCAAACGCTCTCTCCCCTCACAATGTATGTATATAGATAATATATCATATATATATATATATTATATATACTATTTATATATATTATATATATAAATAATATATTATATACATTTTCATTTTATGAGTGTAATTATAGTATAGTATATATATTAAAAAACATAATATATTTAAATGTCTATTAATACAGTGGGTACGTTGGATTCGTTTGAAGCAAATATGGTTGACCGTTAGGTCATATTGTCGTTATCGATTACCTACCCTGTTTAGGAATGATTTCCCAACATTTTCAGGTTATTCACTGACTAGCACTAATTATTAGGACGGTTTTCCTCCCTGTTTAACGGCATCCTGTTCCTTTTTATAGGGTATTTTGTCTGTGCGAAGTGGTGCATTTTTGACATCATTCAGGGACCATCCATTCTAAAATTTTCTTTTATCCTGTAAATCGTTTCTAGCATCTTCAGATCGCAGGAATCAAGCAGTTTCTCCCAAGCACTTCACTCTTCCTTCCACTGTCGTTTGGTTTGACCGAACGAAAAAGTTCCCTGTAACGTGGAACAAATTACCTCCCTTCTGGCTTTATTATCCCTTGGGTGGCGTAATGTCTTTCAGTAGAGTAAGCACGGCAGCAGCAAGCGAAGCAGACACCGTCATCTCGTCCAGTCGTCGCGCCGCCGTTTGGAGAACTGATCGTTTCGAAGAGCTTTACACAATTATTGAATATTTCCTTTCTTGCATCTCCTGTGACAGCATGTTAAACTTTGTCGCGATTTTTGGCGTGGGTATGTTGTCTCACGGGGTTTTTTATTCTGTTTAATTGTTCTTTGATGCAGATTTTTTTTTTTCGTAAGTTTTATTCTACACCCTGTTGAAGCTTATTTTTTGAAGTATTTGTTTCCCCTGTCAGATAGGTTTTTATTTTTTAACATAAAGTGGCACCCTTCCTTAGCTTTTTTCCATCTAGTCTTAGGGACATTAGGCTTGCTACCTTATTGTTAGTTTTTATTTTTTCGAACTTTTTCACTTCTCCAGGTGGACTGGGGGGGGGTATTCGTAGTCCGCGTTTCTCAAGCCTTCCTTTGGTAAACTATTTGTTTTCCCTTCTGGAATTGAGCCGCGGTAAGTTAACCTTCCTTTTAGTGTACTTTAATTTTAGTATACTTTAATAACCGAACTCTGTGCAAGCTCGGTTTTCCCCCTTTAGGGGGAAAGGACCTTTCATAGGCGTGCGGTAGACTCCGGTCTACCGTGCGCCAGAGAGGGCGCTTGCACTAAACTTTTAAACCTTACCTACTTGTTAAGCATTAAGTTCAACTAGTAAGCACGATGGAATTTTATTTTTAGGAATTTACTTTTCTATAGTGATCTCGGAGTTTGAAAGCTTGAATAGTTTTTTAAGACTAATATTTTTTGTTCGGAATCTTAATACTAGGGTTACTCTCCTTTAATCTTGATGCCTAAATAGCAAAAATTTAGACTTTAACCTCTACAGGTTATAACTTTTAATTTTGGAAATTTTAGTTTAATTTTGGAAATTTTAAGTTCATTCACGAATGTGTCGGTAAACCTTACGCTAGATTAGGTTTATTTGTTTCTGTATTTAAAAAAATACTTCCATTAAACAAGGCTATTGTCTTTAGATTTGTTAAAAAATTGTTAATTTTGTTCTGAAACTTAACTTTGGATTTGCATTGCCATTGCCAAGAATAGTGTCAAAGCCGTTCATGTACTGATCATGCGGATTCTAACTTTGAATTTTTCTCGGCAGGTTCCTGCGTTTTCGAATAGTGACTGGTTACAATTCAGTTATCGTGGGCTGTGAAGAAACCTTTTTAAGTGCAGTTATGTCCTCGAACAAAAATAAGACGTCGGCGATGAGTTGAATCACAAGGCTGAAATATGACTGGGCCACAGTGGTCTTATAGTGGCTAACGACAGCCAGGGATATTCAGTGGCAGTTGTGTAACCCTGGTTGCCTTCAACTGGAAGAGTATCTGATCTTGTAATTCGGATTCTGCGTGATTTGGTTTTTAATCTTTGTAAAATTAGGGTGTTAATATATCTATTTGCAATTGTTTAATAAAGGTGTAAATTCTAGTTGTTTCTGGCTAATGAACGATGATTGTTACGTGTGAAAAATGCAGAAGACCAATTTGGTATAAAGTATGCAATCAGAATTGTCAGGTATGACGAAAATGGTGGTAGGTGGTAGTATTAGGCTATGGTAGTTTTTTTTTAACCTATTTTTATTCCCTTATGGAGAGGTTACCTATGCAAATATAAATTCTCCAGGAACTTGATTGCACCGGAGTTGTGGTAAATTGTCCAAAATACCATCTGCCTGAATACTACTAATCTGATGTGAAGAATGGTAATTGCCTCGAGAGAGGTATACTTGCACGCACTTGCACTATATAATTAATTGTTTTAATGACTAAGTATTATGAAATTTGTTTGGTCAACATTTAAGTCTGAAGGCGGCAACTAGTCTTAAATACTAGTCATTCACAGTTCAACTAATTAAGGGTTTAGAAACTGATGTAGTTATTACTTAAGTGTGTGGTGCCTCAATACTTTATTAATGTACATTGGAATGAAATACTGTAAGGAAAAAATTTAATAGGTATTTGCACGAAACACACTTTGATAGTGTGTGATTATCGGGTAACTGGGAAAGCAAAATTGATTTACGGTAACAAGGGCGAAGTCGTGTTTATGGTTTTAACATTTACCATGTGAATCAGATCTGCAAAAATCTTGTATTGTACAAGCTAAACCAAACTATTTAATTAACGGTACGAATGCTGAAGGGGTAAGCCTCGTAGGGGTTTTCGTGCAGTCTTGCACGTTACTAGGTGAGCTATGGACTTAAGTTTTTTTAATCTTCCTTTCGGGTCTTGGCTCTTAACTTTCCATTTAAGGCCTGTCCACACGACCGGGCCTGATCGGCGTGCTCCGGGGTTGACGGGCAAATTCTGGCGGACTTATCCGTGAATGTTGTCCACACGGAGGGTGAGGCGAAGGAGAGGTAGGCGTGCCCGACGATGCCAGTAATGTGTTCAGTGCGGTACGATAACATGGTGCTACCGCAATGAAGAAGATAGTGGAGGCATGATAATTGCTTATGTGTGATGAAAAAGAAGAGAAATGGTGCAAAGAATGGCTCAGTTAAAAGAAATGTATATGGTTAACGTACGTCTGCCAGGTCGAAGCTCAAGCCATCGGGCACCACCATGGTGATTTTGCTACAAGACCCATCGGCAATTTGACGGTTTGCCCGTCAAGTGTGCCCGTTAGAGGGGAAGTCCGCCGATCAGGCCCGATCGTGTGGACAGGCCTTTATTCTACCACCACTTATATTACGCGGCTCTTAACTTTACATTTATTTTACCACTTATTTTACCTCTTCAGTGTGTGTTTTTTTTTTTTTTTTTTTTTTTTTTTTTTTTATAACATAACTTTTCCATTAGGCCCCGTCTCATGGTCGAGCTTTGGTCGACGAACTTTGTCCGCTGTGACGTCAGAAGCGGAGAAACCGCGAGAAAAGTCAGAACTTTGCCGTGGTGTCTCCGATTCTGACGTCACATCGAACAAAGTTCGTTGCGCAAAGCTCGGCCGTGTGGACGGGGCTTTAGTTTTGTGTAGCTGCGAAGTTTCCTTCTGTCACTAATAAAACTTTTTCATCTGGGTTTCCTATTTAAAGTGCGCAAATAGGACCCAGTGTTTGGCGTTCAGCTTGAATTTTGTTCCATTCATGATTGGGTAGACAATAAGTGGTAAGAGAATAATGATTCCACTTTGAAGCCGTAAGCTAATGAAAGATCTATCATTTTTTTGCTTAAATATGATTGTCCTTTTTCTTCAAATGACATTGGTAGAAATTCTAAACACGAATTTTCTCAACACACGAAAGGATATAACATGTAGGTGAGAATGACAGATTATTCTCGTATCTATGAGTAACAGTCGATATTTTTACACAAGATTGACTACATGCATTCCCTTCGGAATAAACTTTTGAATAGACGTCCGTAAGCGATGAATAAAGTGATAAGAGAAACTAAAATGGTGCTAAGAATTATTAGGGTACGAGTTAACTCAAAAGTTCTTTGTTTACACAAGAATTATCAATTTCAATAATGGCATCTATTTAGGTAAAGGACGTAAAACGCATAGTTCACACTTTGTATAAGGCTAAATTTTTATCGTATCACATGGTCAAAGCGTTATGTAATAAGGGTAAGTCGGATAGTCAAACTGAGGTAATTCAATGGGAAACACAGTAAAATTATTTTACATTTTGAATAACTTGCTAATAATTCAGGTAGTTATGGTCGGGAGACTGAATCATTTTAACCTAGTCTCTGCCATTTTTACCCCGCAGGGGGTAGCACCATCAGTGCACCTCATGCAATGTACTGTTGGTATTACTTAGGGTTCTTGGCAGCGCCCTTTTGGCCCCAAACTGCAACCCCTTTCATTCCTTTTACTGCAATTCCTTTCATATTCTGTTTCCTCCATCTTACTCTCCACCTACTTCTAACAGCTGCTTCATATGCAACAGGGAGGTTTTCCTCCTGTTACACCTTTCATACCGTCAAGTTCCGTTTCAGAGCTGGATGACCTCATAGGTCCCAGTGCTTTGGCCTTTGGCCCAAATTCTATATTCAATTAAATTAAACTGGCTGATTGCTTAGAGTATTAACAAAAAAAGTTTTATACTTACGTAGGGTGTAACTGGAGTAACATGAACGATTTACATCGTGTGTGGCAACTCTTAGTATTTGGCACACTGACAAAAGCTCAATTTTTCTGAAATGATTAGCATTTAACTGCCTTCATGTTGAGGTTTTCCCCAGTTAACCTTTCGAACCGTCCCACCGTCAATTTCCGTTTCAGCACTCAAGTCTTTGGCCTAAAGTCTCTTATTCCATTTTGTTATATCCTACAACTGGTCCCTTTTGAGTATCTGTGGGGATAGTCGGTCTTAAGTTAACTTGGAGATGCTTGTACCTTCAACTACTATAGTAGATTCAACCGTGCATTTGATGTCTAGGTCTCGTCCCTTACGACGCTCCTGATCGGCTGTTGATAAGTCAGTTACAGGGCTGGAAACTCTCATTGTCTCGAGAGTTCACATGAGTAGGATCTAGTAGGTCCACCTCTCCTTCGGTATACGTCTTTCAGGGAAAGTGAAAACGATACTCCTGCCTATGTGAACTCTCTCGAGAGACTGAGAGTTCCCAGCCCTGTGATTGGCTTATCAATTGTCCTAGCTCGTATTAACTAAAATCGTCCACAGACTCCACAAGATTGTTACCACTTCATGACTGGAAACTCATGCCGATGTGTGGAAGTGTGATCCTCATTGGGAGTAGGGCCATCAGTGCATCTCACGCAGTTCACTGTAGGCGTATCTTAAGGTTCGATATATATACGTGTTTAATTTTATTTTACATTTTTGTATTCATGTATATGTATATATATATATATATATATATATATATATATATAATATATATATATATTAGTATATATATATATATATATATATATATATATATATATATATATATATATACACATATATATATATCCAAATATAGTATATATATATATATATATATATATATATATATATATATACACATATATATATATATATACCAAGAAATCACAAAAGTGAGCACGTGACTTTGTTTATTCGCTGAAGCCACTGTGAAAGTATAAAAAAGAAAAGACAGGGTGCCAAGTACTTTGTGCCCCGAAGATGTGTTTAAATACGAGAAATTACTTAGCACTCTGTCTTTTCTTTTTTAAACTTTCACAGTGGCCTCAGCTAATGAGTAGGTACATATATTTGTATAATCATTTCCTGATATAGATTCGTTATTATTTAATGATAAAGATGCCATTTTAGCAAGAGTTTGTTTGGGTCAAATTGATTAGAAGCAGACGAGGGATTATTATCATGTGTGCTCTTAGTTTATTTATAGTATTGTTTTGTGTTATTTCACAATATCACAGTTTGTGTTGCCTTTCGGGGCTTCTTGTGCGTTTCCCTCTGACTTTGTATCTAAAGTATGTATCTGAGAGATGAAATGAACTATTAATTATAGTATAGTTTTTTTTTTATTTCAGCTGTGTGATTACTACGCACACCATCGACGACTCTGCTCAACAGAGCGATACCTTCGGTACAGTAAGTGACTTCCCTTTTAAGTTTTCCCTCGTCGCTGATCTTGGAGCATCAGCAATATTCCAACAATAAGAAATGACAGAATGGACATACGTAGACCTGGACGAACCAGGTGGTGGTTAAAGTTTCATGGGCCGCGGCGCGTACAGCATTATACCAAGACCAAAAAGATAGGTCTATTTTCGGCGGCCTTGATTATGCGCTGTCAGAAAACTCGATTGCGCCGAAGCATTTTATTTTTACTTATTATTATCTTGGTTTAAGATATCCCTTTAAGAGAGAAAAACGTCGCATATAAAACCCTCTTTTTTTTTTCATTGGGACGTAATTACGATATTAATTATTCTGTGCTAATTATCCGGCGCTAAAGGATGCGTCGAAGATCTCTTGTTTTCTCTTGAGCTCATTAATTCAATTAGTCATGAATCTTCTTCCTCTTCTTCTTCAGTCGAGGCTCAGCTTTCAGATCTCCAGCTACCTCGGGGCTGATTCCACTTTCCCTGAAACACAAGTCACTTTTATATATATATATATATATATATATATATATATATATATATATATATATATATATATATATCTTTTCGTTTCTGTTATGAAAGGAATATGCTTTTCATCACAGGTAATATTCCACCCCTTTTAGCTAACTCGGGAGTAAGCCTACAGACTACTTTGTTATAGTTATTTTTGTCGTTGTTGTTGTTGTTGTTGGGTGAGGGTAGGAAAGGTTTCTGGTAGAGCCTAAAAAATTTCTGAAAAAGGTGTTCCCAGTTGACTTGAAGATACAGAATTTTAGGATAGGATATTTATGATTTATTACTAGAATGAAAATGTAAAAAAATAGATGATATGCATGAGAAAACAAAACAGAATGATTACTTCTAATAAAATATAGCGTATTTATTTTAATTTGCGCAGGTGAAACAACGTTCTATTTGACTATAGATTTTAGCACGTTTTAATTTACGTTAAAAGTTGAGAATATAATGTTTGCAGCTCACGCGCGAGGGGAACAACTTGCATGCTGTCCAAGTAAGCTGGAGGTCGGGTCACGCCTTGTTCATGAAACCATGCTGTTCGTGTGCCATGAGGATATTATAAATGATAGAGAAAACAAAGTTATATTAGTCTTCGTTTATTACAGAATTTTTGTGTATATCAAGCCCATCATCTTACTATTGACGTTTGTATATATATAGATATAGATATATATAATATATATATATATATATATATATATATATATATATATATATATATATATATATATGAATAAACTTGATCACGAAGTAAATAAAACGTGATGCTATGTATAAATAAAGGTTTTTTTCATTTTTTCCTACGTGGCAAAAAAAAAACTTTATATATATATATATATATATATATATATATATATATATATATATATATATATATATATATAATGGGCCTTCATTTCGTTGTAGCCAAAACAAAAAACTTGTTTCAGATTTCTTCAGAAGATGGAAAAGAAAACCCACAACAAGATTACTGAGTATAACGTGTTTACTTGTACAAGTAAAATACTATGCAAATACTTACAAGTAAACGAGTTTTGTTCTACTCAGTGATATTGTGGGTTTCTTTTCACATCCTATTCGTTATTCATAAGGCTAATTAAAACGAAGGAGATAACTCTCGTAATCTTAGTTAGTTTTTTATAGAATGTTTTTTTACATTTATCAAGGGGACTATCATTACACCGTAACCCTAAACTCGTTAACCATTATGACTAACGTCAGCAATGAAAAAAAGACGCAGGTTATTCTTATAAAGGTAAAATATCCCCGAGGAAAGAGAGACAGCTTCTTGGAAAGCCTTTTATCAGAAGGCTAATGAAACTTTTTTTTTTTATTTTTTTTTTTATTTTACCTTTAGGGAAATTACTTTCACTTCGCATAAAATAAAAGGTGAAAAGTCTTTTTTTAGGTAATAAGCGAGAGACTTGATGGGTTTCTTGGAAGGGAGGAATAAAATGTGGATGATAATATTTTTAGAATAATTACCTGATGCCTCCACCCTTTGAGCAGTCAATGGTCCGTTCATCCGCCTTACCTCCTTCTTGGGCTGTCTTTAATGAGGATTTGAACTGTCAAGGGTTTGACATTGTTAAGAATGAAGGAAGAAGTTTCAAAGTGAATTTCAGATTAAATAAAATTCTGATTTAGTGTTGATATGAATTATTTAATTAATTTTCAAAGTAAGTGTAATTACTGATATAGTGTTGATCTGTAATATTTGAGTGATTTTTCGAAATGACGCTAAATGATATGTTGATCTGTAATATTTCAGTGATATTTAAAATTACCGATAAATTCTGATTTAGTGTTGATCTGTAATATTCAGAGATGTTCAAAATAACGTTAAATTCTGATCCAGTGTTGATCTTCATGTTTTAGTGATTTTTACATTAACGGTAAATTCTGATTTATAAAAGACAACAACTTGTGGTTGTTATTCACTGATTGAAAACAATAGAATAAAGGCAGAACAGATGAGAGCACCTCAGTGGCGTGATCGGTATGGTCTTGGCGTGCCACCTCGGTGGCCGCGAGTTCGATTTTCGGGTATTCCATTGAGGTGTGAGAGATGTGTATTTCTGGTGATAGAAGTTCATGAATCTCGACGTGGTTCGGAACACCACAGAAACAAACAAACAGAATAGATGAGAAGAGTACATATAATATATATATTATATAATATATATATATATATATATAGATATATATATTATATATATATATATATATATATATATATATATCTATATATATATATATATATATATATATATAATATATATATATATATAAATATATATATTACATACATACCATTAGGGACCCTTCTGTCTATACGGCAGCAGAGGTCCTTATTAAAATTGTTGCATCTGATTTTGAAATCCAACCTGCATTATCTTGGTGGCAACAGGCAAGGAAGCCTTCCAACCCGTATGTATATTTCTCGCGCGTGCGCGTGCGCAATGCCTTTTTGTATGTGATCATAAAGTTTTACCTGGATGAATGTGTGAAAGTTAAGAACACTAATTAATTTCTTTATATTATCTGAAGACTTTCAACAAGGCTTATTATGTTCCTATTTCATTGGTGTAACGAGAAGTTTCTTTGTTCCCTTCAATAATTAGAAAGAGAGAGAGAGAGAGAGAGAGATGAGAGAGAGAGAGTACTTCCTTTGATTGGAAGATGAATGACCTCATCCAAGCCCTCTTTTAGTTTGTGTGTATCTCACCATATATATATATATATATATAATATATAATATATATATATATATATATATATATATATATATATATATATATATATATTAGATAAAAAGATATAAATAAATATATGCATGTTACTAATCGTTATCAGAAAACTATGTATACACAGCACTATCCCCAACATTTGCTTCGTGGGCGTTGAACGCCAACAAGAGAGCTGTTGCTCTGAGTCGTTAGGGGGGAAATAGTGCTTTTGGGAGCGAACAAAAATTAGACTAGATTAAAGTGTCTGTTTGGCCTCGTCTTCTCTGGGGCCCTGAGCGTCAATATGGCCAATGGCCAATGCGTTTTCGTTACAGAGAGTGTCAACTAGATATGAGAGAGAGAGAGAGAGAGAGCTTACCTTGCAGACCTTACAGCTCGTTCGGGTTGCCCCAGGTCCATCAGTGAGAGAGAGAGAGAGAGAGAGAGAGAGAGAAACTGGTAATGAAAATCCAGATTGCTCTTCCCCACTGGGTGAGGATTACCCAACCGAGGTCTTCCAGCCTACTTTCTGTGACCTATCTTCATTTTGAAAGGCTGGGTCTGTCTTAGAGCAGAGTACCGATCGTCTCTCTCTCTCTCTCTCTCTCTCTCTCTCTCTCTCTCTCTCTCAAGAGGAAGACACCTCAGGTATTTGCATGGATTTGCATAGTTTTATTGCTCACGTTTCAAGGCCTGGCCTCATCAATACAGCTGTAAGAATATATACATTAGAACACCATAAAAATAACTCGGACTAAAAAACGTATGCTTAATAAACAAATACCAAATATCGAGTTTAAAATGCCAGGAGAAAGGTATTGCTATCCAAGCTGAAAGATATATACGAGTGACAAGTAGAAACAATACGATTCCATGACTGAACTCATCCCAAGAAAAGATTGGTGTAGATATTTTGATTAATTTGGATCTACTCTTTTACACAAAGAAACTCGAGGGTTGCCGGCTGCCAAGGAGAAGCGCCTCAGTGGCGTGATCGGGTATGGTCTTGGCCTGCCACCTCGGTGGCCGCGAGTTCGATTCTCTGGGATTCCACTGAGGGGTTAGAGATGTGTATTTCTGGTGATAGAAGTTCACTCTCGACGTGGTTCGGAAGTCACGTAAAGCCGTTGGTCCCGTTGCTGAATAACTACTGGTTCCATGCAACGTAAAAACACTATACAAACAAGAAAATCGACAGAATTTTAAATTG
>NC_087211.1:52432687-52440187 GCF_015104395.2 Macrobrachium nipponense | reverse complement strand
TAACCATTCTAATTCCCGTATCTGTCACGATGCATCAAAAAAAATACCCTCGTCCTTCGGCGAGTCTCATTCCGTCATCGTATTACGGAGTTATTCCATCGTTTATGTGCCAAAAAACCCTGCATTTGATATTAATATCGGCAATCGATAACTAATGTTCAAGAGTGAAGTGAGCCTGAAAAACTGTGTACTTTCAGGCCTCTTCTCTAAAACTATCTCCGATTTTAACGGAATCCAATGAACTCTCTCTCTCTCTCTCTCTCGCCTCCTCTCTCTCTCTCGTCTCTCTCTCTCTCTCCTCTCTCTCTGACCACTGTCAGGGAGATCTTCTCCGCTTCTGCTCATTCCGCTGGAAAAGTTTGACATCATGGAAACCTACTTTTTTTCAGTTTTCTGTCCGCCCTCAGATCTTAAAAACTACTGAGGCTAGAGGGCCGCAAATTGCTATGTTGATCATCCACCCTCCAGTCATCAAACATGCAAAATTGCAGCCTTCTAACTTTTGTAGACTATTTTTTTTACTGAAGGTTGAAGTTTGCCATAATCGTGCGTCTGGCATCGATATAAGCCAGACCACGACCGGGCTTTGGTTAAAGTTTCTTTGGCAGCGGCTCATACCACTATACCAGCGGACCAGTTACCCATCAGAAAAATATATTTTCACAGACAATAAACCAATTACAACTAGGTGACTGGATGTTTTTCAACATGTGCACTAGTTGTCAAAAAGAAGAATATCTGCAAGAAATACACCAGCGACATCGCTACAATTACATCTAAGGAAACACATTCTCGCAAAATAAACGAATTGAGAAATGTCCTTTTTGTTCAAAATATTAGATATATTTACTCCACCGTCGCAACTCAGTCCTTAATCTGACCATTGCAAATATGCACAAGAAAAATATTATCGCAAAATGTACTTATTAATTTCCAGAACTGAAGATAAATTTCGGTTCTTACAAGAAAAATATTCTCGCAAAACGTATTTATTAATTGTCTCTACAGAACTGAAGTTAAACTTTCATTTTGTACTAGAAAAATATTCCTCGAAAATGTATTTATCAATTGTATCCCCAGAACTAAAGTATAATTTCCAGTTTTTACTAGAAAAATATTCTCGCAAAATGTATTTATCAATTGTCTCCTAAGAATTGAAGGAGAATTTTCATTTTTTACAAGAAAAACATTCCTCATGAATGTATTTATTAATTGTCTTTCCAGAACTGAAGTTGAAATTTCATTTTGTACTAGAAAAATATTCCTCAAAAATGTATTTATCAATATTCTATCCAGAACTGAAGTAGAATTTTCAGTTTTTACTAGAAACATATTCTCGTAATATGTATTTATTAATTGTCTCTCCAGAACTAAGTTGAATTTTCAGTTTTTACTAGAAAAATATTCCTAAAAAATTTATTTATTAATTCTCTCTCCAGAACTGAAGTAGAATTTACATTTTTTCCTAGAAAAATATTCCTAAAAATGTATTTATCAACTGTCTTTCCAGAAATAAAGTTGAATTTTTCATTTTAACTAGAAAAATATTCTCACAAAATGTATTTATCAATTGTCTTTCCAAAACTGAAGTAGAATTTTCAGTTTTTACTAGAAAAATATTCCTCAAAAATGTGTTTATCAATTGCCTTTTCTTCACTGAAGTAGAATTTTCAGTTTTTACTGGAAAAATATTCCTCAAAAATGTCCAATTTCGTGCACGCAAGTACCAGAAAGAGAGAAACGCATTCGGGCAATATATATATATATATATATTATATATATATATTTTATATATATATATATATATATATATATATATATATATATATATATATAAATATACTATAAATATATTACATACTTATTGCACCGCTGCAAACCAATTACGGCGAGGAATGAAAATTTACCCGAGAGGGGACCATTTTGCAAGTGGAGAGATTGTGTTCTGTAAATCAGGTTTCAAAAAGGGCCCACTCCCCCAAACCCCGACCCCCCCTGGACGAGTACGCCAGAGACCCGCTCTTGAGACTGGAGAAAGAAAGGACAACAATGAGGAATTCGATTTTCGTTTGATGTCGGTCGGTTCTCCTCCTCCCCCTCCTTCTGTGTCGTCTGTCCTTCGGATAAAATGTAAATCTGTTTTGTAATTGAAGGCTCGGGAATGTTCTCTCTCTCTCTCTCTCTCTCTCTCTCTCTCTCTCTCTCTCTCTCTCTCTCTCTCTCTCTCTCTCTCCTGGAGATCTCATTTCACTTATAAGGATTATGTATAGATATGGTTCGACAAATATCAATTTTTCTCTCTCTCTCTCTCTCTCCTCTCTCTCGATCTCTCTCTCTCTCTCTCTCTCTCTCTGGTAATCATTTCACTTTGTAAGGATTTAGTATAGATTATGGTTCGACAGATATGTTCTCTCTCTCTCTCTCTCTCTCTCTCTCTCTCTCTCTCTCTCTCTCTCTCTCCTGGTAATCTCATTTCACTTTATAAGGATTATGTATAGATATGGTTCGACAGATATAATTCTCTCTCTCTCTCTCTCTCTCTCTCTCTCTCTCTCTCTCTCTCTGGTAATCATCACTTATAAGGACCTTAGAAGATGGTCGACAGATATAATTCTCTCTCTCTCTCTCTCTCTCTCTCATTTCACTTTGATACTCATTCACTTTGTTTAAGGATAGATAGGTTCGACAGATATAATTCTCTTTTCTGTCTCTCTCGGTGTAATTTTAATGCTAATTCGCGTAGATTGGTGTGTTCGGTCTAAAGATAAAATGCAAATCTGTTAGGAATTGGATGTAAAGGAAGTAAATTAATATGGATTCATTTCTCAGTCGTCCTCCTCATGCATATGAAGATATTTGCCTTCGTAATACCTTCCTTCGGTGATGGTGACTACAATTTATATTTTGAAATACGTCCTCCGGCTTTGCGTTGCATCCCTGACGCAGAGCGGTTGATTAAACGATGCACATCTTGCATAAATATAAGTCTGGCCGGGTAAATAATTATCAGAATGATTTTGCAATGTGTCTGGGACATGTTGATAGTTGTGGCGCGTTGCTGTCTGGCAAAATTTCATTATAGAAGCAACGAAATGAATGATTCTCCTGACGCTATTTCTGACTATGAAATGTGAATGGGATACGAATGCCCTTTCAAAATTGAACCAGATAGACTGGAAACTAAAACTGTCTTTGTTCGAGATACCTTGTTTAAATGAAGGTGATTTACTGTCTGTGTACAGCGTAGAAGACATCCGCACTGAATAACAGACGGACAATAGATGATTATATTCAAGGTCAACTAAAGTAGACATTTCTCCGTGCCAATTCTCACGAGTGAAAACACGCTAAAGATATGCTTGTGCCTCTCTCTCTCTCTCTCTCTCTCTCTCTCTCTCTCTCTCTCTCTCTCTCTCTCTCTCTCTCTCTCTCGTCCAAGCTGCTGACACCCGCAAAACATGGCTACCAATCAGTCAGTTCATGCCGTTCCTTTCCTCAGTAGCTGGACCATTGCATTTCGAGGCCAGAAGAGAGAGAGAGAGAGAGAGAGAGAGAGAGAGAGAGAGAGAGAGAGAGAGAGAGAGACTTATATTTAAAATTCGGAAATAAACTTCACAAACGACGCCTTACCAATGATCTATAAATAGCATTTCGGTTAAAAATAATTTTTTCTCTTTTAGACGATGATTAACTTCGGCAGAAATCGATCAGCCAATCAACCCGCTGATAAAAATGTTCCAGAGTTTTTTTTTTTATTTTTTATTTATTTATATATATGCATTTTTAGTTCTTTCATCTTACTGCGCTTCGCTGAATTTTAATTTCCGCTTTTATATTTTTATCCACTTTTTTTAATTAATGTAAAACCAGTAAAGGCTGAATATTTCACGCCTTAAAAAATATATGTGACAGCATCGAGAGCCGCCCCCCCCCCACCCCCCCCCTCCCCCCCCCCCCCCCCCCCCCCGTAGGGGTAGCGCCCTGCGTCAGTGCACTCATGTGGTGCATGTGTAATTGATAATTACATTTTAAATAGTAATGTGAATACATTACTTTAGAATCTATAAGTCACGTAATCAGTCAGGAAGTCATGGAGGAAGTCTCCAGAACCGCAGTCCAAGATGTGTGTGAGCGTGTGAAGCTTACCTAAGCAAATGTATGAAAAACATCAACATAACCAACATTCATGGAACGACTTCGTCTCTCACGAGAACTTGAAACGATGATGTGTCTTAACCTAGATATTTGTTCGTTTGTATACCTGTATCTTTGATTAGGTTTGCTCGCCTATGATTTGTAAATGAATTGTAACTCAGACTTCCTCTTCTCCTCTTGTCTCAAACACATTCAAACACCTCTGCAAGCTATCTGAAGATGTAATCTTTCAAAGAATATAAGTGTATTTTGCTACTCTGTGTTTCTACGACTTACCCTCTACCCACGCAAGAATATGAATATCGAGTTCAGAGAATATCGTCACGGTTCAACTGAGGAAGAAAGAGAGAGAGAGAGAGAGAGAGAGAGAGAGAGAGATCATCACCCGCTGATGTTTGCAATGCGAACAAAATTACCAAACAGGTAGTCTGTTGTAAACACGGCTACCACTAATACATGTAGGCATGACTTAAGGTTCTTTGCAAACGCCCCATCGGCTCCTAGCTCCAGCCCCTTTCATTCCTTCCACTGTACCTCCGTTCATATTCTCTTTCTTCCATCTTACTTTCCACCCTCTCCTAACAATTGAATCATATTGTAACAGTGAGGTTTTTCTATTGTTACACCTTACCATCGGTTTTCGTTTCAGCGCTGAATGACCTCATAGGTCCCAGTGCTTGGCCTTTGGCCTAAACTCTGTATTCAATTCATACTACATCGAGGGTAATAAGAAACGTTTAGTTGCCCATAAGTGGAGAAAATTGTAAGTAATGTTAAGCTTTACGAAAGTGGAGAGAAATATTAGTAATATAGGTTCTCATAAGTAGAAGAAACTATAAGTAATGTAATGTTATCCATAAGGGGAGAGAAATATCAGTAATGTTAGTTTCTCATAAGTGGAAAGAAATATTAGTAAAATAAGGTTCTCATAAGTAGAAGAAACTATAAGTAATGTAAGTTATTCATAAGTTGAGAAAAATATTAGTAATATCAGGTTCTCAAGTGGAAGGAAATATTAGTAATATAATGATATCCATAAGTTTAGAGAAATTTAAGTAATATTAGGTTCTCCTTAAGTGATGAAAAAAGTTAAGTATATCTTATTTTAACGAGACCACTAAGCTGATTAACAGCTCTCCTAGGGCTGGCCCGGAAGATTAAATTTTTATTGACGTGGCCAGGAACAAATCGGTTACTTAGCAACGGAACCTACAGCTTACTGTGGGATCCGAACCACATTAGTTCGATAGATGAATTTCTAATCGCCAGAAATAAATTCCTCTGATTCTGCATTGTCGGCAGCGGGGAGCGAGGAGCGAACTCGGGGCTACCAGATTGAAAGGCGAGTAAGCAACCCACTTGTCCAATGAGGAACTGTAAGTAATTTCAGGTCATTCATAAGTGGAAAGCAATATAAGTCAAGCCACTAGAAAAACATTTCACTAAAAGTGGTGTATCCAGCCCAGAGTAGATGATACATTAAGAGAAGACGAGTTGCCAATATTGTGCTTCAGGAAACAGTTGCGATATCAACGAAGCCTCACTGAAATTAATATATATAGCCCTGACTTTCTCCCGAGTGAAAACAGTTCTCTGCGAGAAGAAGCGGAAAGTCTCTGTGTGGAAAACAGAAGCTTGTCAAAATCGGCGACAGATTCCCGGAAATTTTCCGAAAGTGCGGTTGATCACAGGCATCGAGCAGCGGAGGACATCAAAGAGAAAAGTGATAAAAGGAAACCAATATTGGCAAGGCTTGTGGCTCCAGGTTTTAATTATCTGTGGGGGGAAAAATCTATTAAAAGGCACTTTCATTTTAGATCGAGGCTATTTTTACATTGCAGCTCTTGGCAGTAACCGTGCGGCCTGGTAATCACGACGCCGGTAAAGCGATGCGAATTGGGAATATTCCATATTCCAGTCTATGTCCAAAAGTTCCATTACCGTCCACCGGCAACCGATATTATAGAAATCGGCCGTACTGTTGGCTAAGTTAAGTATATCTTAAGTTTAACCAGACCACTGAGCTGATTAACAGCTCTCCTAAGGCTGGCCCGAAGGATTAGATACTTTTACGAGGCTAGGAACCAATTGGTTAACTAGCAACGGGACCTACAGCGTATTGTGGGATCCGAACCACATTATATCGAGAAATGAATTTCTATCGCCAGAAATAAATTCCTCTGATTCCGCGTTGAAAGAGTGGGGTATCGAACTTCGGACCACTGGATTGGTAGGCGAGCGCGAAAACCACTCATCCAACGAGGAACTCGCACAGTTGACTTATAGGTTGCCATGACCCGATAACAGCTGCAAGACTTACTGACCGCAGTTTTTGTAGGCATTACTCAAGGTGCTTCACAGCGACCCTTCGTCCTCTAGCTTCAACCCTATTTTACTTTACCTCCGTTCGTACTCTCTCTGTTCCATCTTAGCTTCCACCTTTTCCTAACAATTGATTTACAGTGTAACTGCTTTGAGGTTTTCCTCCTGTTACACCTTTCAGACCTTTTTTCTGTCAATTTCAGCGCCTCAGTGGCGTGGTCGGCTTGGTGTTGACCTTCCACCTCGGTGCCCGCGAGTTTGATTCTCAGGCATTCCATTAAGGTGTCAGAGATGTGTATATGGGTATAGAGTTTCGCTCTCAACGTGGTTCGGAAGTCACGTAAAGCCGTTGGTCCCGTTGCTGAATAACCACTGGTTCCATGCAACGTAAAATCACCATACAAACAAACAAACAAACTGTCAATTTCCTCTTCGGCCCTGAATGACCTCCTGGGTACCAGCGATTGGCTTTTGGCCTAAATTCTGCAGGCTCTAAAGGCTCTTCATTTTTGGGTCTGGCAGTAATTGATCAATGAAACTTTCTCTCTATATGAAGTAGATACGAATGTCCTTTCAAAAAACTGAACCAGATAGATTGAAAAATACGTCAGACTGATTTGGTTGCAGATAACAATTTGTAATGCTGTTTACTGCCTTTCTGCATCACCTATAGTTAAAACAGTTACAGTATCCCTCCTGTAAGACAGACGGACGGATACCAGATGATTAATCAAATGTCAGTTTAAGAAGACAGCCAAAAGGTTGAGGTTAGTAGGTCAGTTCAAACCCACCTATGCTCGCAATTGGAATGTTGTTAGACTAAAGATCTATATATATATAATATATATATATATATATATATATATATATATATATATATATATAGTATATATATATACATACATATATATATATATATATATATATATATATATATATATATATATATATATATTGTAACGACAGAGTCGTTATTTTCTTAAACGACTATTACGATGGTTGATTTGTTTCCCTTGACCACCA
>NC_087211.1:52425187-52427687 GCF_015104395.2 Macrobrachium nipponense | reverse complement strand
TATATATATATAGATGTTTTCCCCTTCCTTATCCCTAAACTACACAAACTGGGAACTCTTACCTGTTGCCAACGGTGCCCTGTCTGTAAGATGTCACGAGGCTTATTAAGACTGCGTAAATAAAGAAAATACTATTTATTTCCCAAAGCAATTGGTTATAACATAGAACAAAATGATTAACAAGTCATAATGGCATAAACACCCAAATCTACCCATAAAGAAACCAGTAAGATAAACATCTAAGCCCTCCTGACTAAGGTTACACTCCCAAACCCAAAAGTGTCTTAATGTCTCGTATTAGTCAGGTTAGAGAATCCGTTTCTAATCAGCCATGGAATTGGACCCATCTGTAATAAAGATAATAGGTACAGAGACATCCCCCACATCACTCTTTTCAAAGTATTTACGTAAAGAGAGTATTTTCATAACTTCTCTCTCTTTTTCAAAAGGTAACAGTTTTTCTAAGTTTTTTTTATAGAAGGTGTCCTACCATTTCGATGGGCGTTTTCTCCCGACACTCGGAGCAACCACTTGATCTATTCTCGTTCGTCTCAAAGAATGCGTCTTCCACAAGTTCACTGAACTAGTAGGCCTGTAATGTGTACAAACGAATGTACAACTCGACAAGAAAACTGAAGATACAGTTTTCATTAGCTTTCTGTTCATCAAATTTCCCATTTGTTTTTACTACGAAAAGACATAATATCGCTAAATCTAATCTAGAATATGAAAATACACTGCAAATTATATCATATTAGTTAAAACTGCAAAACAAAACCGTTCAGATATTTTAAAACACGATATATGTCCGAAGTAATTGGAATTTCTCAGATGGATTCGTTCATAAGATCTGGTAGTATGAATGAATTTATGATTGTAGTGCTATGTATCACGACGACATATATACGCGTTTTCCTTCATGAACGGGGATATTATTGTATCATTGTAAGTGGTGAATGCAATTATTTTGAGCTTCTACAATCTCATGTTTCAAAGTATTCCAAAGCGTTTAATGTTAGCTGACGTCAATGGCAGCCAATGTTGCTAAGGCTAAGGTAGGTTGAGCAAATCTAGTTGCATCCGCAAGAGCGTTTTTCTATGATGTGGTGGCGGAGCCCTAGAACTTCGAGCGGGAAGTGCAAGTCACTGGATACTGGCTTACGTAACTGATTTCACACTTTGATTACTTTGACATTGACATGGATCGAATGGTAGTTGCTGTTTACAAAGCTACCGTCTTTAAACATAAATCTTTATCAAGGTTAAAGTAGCATGTCAGCTCAAAGATGTTCTGGCTATATGCTCTCATTACAAAGCAGTTCGTAGTAGCCTACAGCCCTACACGACTGCATTTCTTTGCTGCAAGGCTGAAAGATCTCCTAACACATCAGCATTATTTGCACGATATAAAACTTTAATTGCCTGTGCAATACATATTGAGTTATTTGTGGTAATAACTATTTTTACTTAACACAGCTTTTTTCGGGAATTATTTGTGGATAAACCCGATTTTCAAAAGTAAAGATTATATCAAGAGAGCAAGAATGACTGCAGCCTGTGTCTAAAATTTTCCACGTCTTTTTACAATCTTTGAATGTTATGGCAACTGTTGAATGAAATCAAGATTAGGGTATGAATTTCTTAGAGAATTGACTTGAATATTATGATCCTTTCAAATTTTATCTAGCATAGTGCAGCACGATCTTGGCAGTCATATCATCCCGTTTCCCAGGTATCTGCCTTTCCCCGTCACAAGTCCGTCACCAATACTATAATTTCTCTCTCTCTCTCTCTCTCTCTCTCTCTCTCTCTCTCTCTCTCTCTCTTCTCCTCTCACTCTCTCTCTCTCTCTCACTATAAAAACGTACTTTAAAAAATATATATTACCACTCAATCTCCAAAGAAAATAATAATGTTAAGTAGTTATAAATAGGCCTAAGCTTTCACGTAAGCAGATTTTTTCTCTCTCTCTCTCTTCTCTCCCTCATCTCTCTCTCTCTCCTATCCTCTCTCTCCTCGCTCTTCTCCTCTCTCTCTCTCTTTTAAAACACATTTGAAAAATATTATTTTCAAAACTCAATCTTTCAAAGTAAATATAATGAATTAAGTATCTTTACAGAAGGACTAAAAATGCTGGTTCTCTCATCTCTCTCTCTCTCTCTCTCATCTCTCTCTCTCTCTCATTTCTCCATCTCTCTCTCTCTCTCTCTCATCCACTTTCTAAAACGTACTTTAAAAATATTATTACCAAACTCAATCTCCAAGAAATATAATGAATTAATTAAGTTATAACTAGGCCTAATGGCTTTCACGTAAGCAGATTTGCTTGTTCTTCTCTCTCTCTCTCTCTCTCTCCGCTCTCTCCTCTCTCCTCTCTCTCACTCCTCCTCTCATCTCTCCCTCTCTTTTAAAACACATTTAAAATATTATCCACTCATCTTTCAAAGTAATATATGATTAAGTTCTTACAGAATAGGACTAAATGCTTGTGGCTCTCTCT
>NC_087211.1:52405187-52422687 GCF_015104395.2 Macrobrachium nipponense | reverse complement strand
GAGTATAGTCACAGCATTGTTTTCAAAGCATAAATTCCCTTTTTGGACTTTTTATTTTTTCAGTGCGAAGCTTTTTGGGTTTTGGTGTTTTGCAGCGAACGGCAAATATCAACAGGATAAGGTGCCAATAGGTGCCAGGTACACAGACACTGTGTGCCTTTCCCTCGTTCCAATATGACATAAATAACTGAATGCGTTTAGTTTTTTATTCCGTATTTATCTATTTATTATTTTTTCAACGTATCGAAAAGCGTCGCACTTTCCACAGGACGATTCCGCGGAAAACGAGCCGAGATGAAGTATGCAGAATTCAGTCCATTATGGCGTCCATAAATTTCCAGAGCCGAGTGCAAACACCGTTCAGTTTGGATCTAGAATGGTCAGTCATCCTAAACAATCAGAGCTTTTTTATATGAGATTTTCCCTCTGTGCTTTTTTTTCATTTTTTTATGGGCTCTTTAATCGGCCGTTCACCCCTGGTTGCTGCTCAAATGTTCGTCTCGTTTTTTTAAAGCTTTTTTTTTTTTTTTTTTGTGAGTTGCTGAAAATAAACTCATATGACAATGACGTGATTTAAGATTGCTATATATTGGATGCTTATAAAACGGAGCACAACATACCCAAAACGAATCGTTCTTTAAGTTGGAATTCTTCGCTAAGACGAATTGAATCAAGAAATTTACAGTAATTCTAATCATAAGTCACTTATTCAAAGCATTACAATTGGCAATCAAAATATATCAGGACTCCAGCCATAGAACAGGATTAGATTCCCTAAAAACAAAAAGTATACGTATGTATATATATATATATCTATATATATATAATATATATATATATATATATATATATATATATATATATATATCTATATACCGCACACACACACACACACACACACACACACACATATATATATATATATATATATAATATATATATATATACATATATATAATATATATATATATAAAGTTCAGCTAACACAGCCTCATAACCATGCATGGTGGAACATAGGTTGTTTTTTTTTCACCAAATGACAACCACACTGATATTATGCACCGTCTTCATTCATTCATCGATTTTCCTTGTAACCTTTTTTCTTACACTATCTTACTTTCCATTACGTCGATTTCTATAAATTAGTTTATTGATTCACAAGCTTTTAACATTTTCCTTGAGAGAAAAACGTCCGTCCCTGAGCACAGATTCCCCAAAGGAAATCCGTAACCCTTCCTCAGACACACTTCGAATATTGTCATCCTTAGAGGAGATTTTAAATAAATCCTTCGTTGTTGTCCTTGGTGGAAACAGAACACAGTAATCCTCACGTGAAACGAAGCACAAACAGAATCAATAAATGAGGAAAACGTGACCAGAGAAATAAGGGAAAATGGAGGAAGTAAGAGATACCCAAACCAGGTCAGACGAAGGACTGGCACTCAACTAGTTTCATTCCCTTTTAATGAACGACGAAAGATGAAGAATGATGTATAAAAGCGTCGAGCAAAATAGTTCATCGTTCCCTGGAGATTAATTCCGAGAATTAATTTGAAAGCCTTTTGAGTGAGTCTTCCACCAGACTAAGCGAAAGGATTTTTGAGACTAAAAATACAATGACCTTTCACATTGTGATAACTCTCTTATGAGGTGTCAGAACTAAAAGGACACCAATTATACGTAACTGTTCCCTGAGCGATTAAAAGGTCAGACATTTAAGTGTATTAAATCAGTGTCTAGTTAGATCTATGATCATAAAAAATGACTCAACTTTCTCCCTCGTATATTCTCAGGTGTCAGGATACAGACTTCTAGACAGGAATGCAACTTATTAAACCTAAAAAGAAGGCATCACATGTGACAGGTTGTTATTAAATGCTTAATGGTTGATGATATTTACAATTTATTTATTC
Organism: Macrobrachium nipponense; assembly: GCF_015104395.2. Lineage (NCBI taxonomy): Eukaryota > Metazoa > Arthropoda > Malacostraca > Decapoda > Palaemonidae > Macrobrachium > Macrobrachium nipponense. The sequence goes on along the minus strand of NC_087211.1, from coordinate 52,420,774 downwards.
GTGAAAGGCTGTTGGGTTAACTTGGGCCCTTTCGACTATTCAGTCCTTCAGATAGTAAAACGATGCAGTTGGAGCGGTTGGACAGCAAGATAAGTAGATCCAGAGAAAAAGGAGATGAAATAATACGATCTAAAGGTGGAAGTGGGAGAAAACCGCACAGTTCACTAACAAGTAATAAACAGAGAGACTTAGACAGAATCTCTGAAGAAAGGAAGCGAGATTTGAGATAAAGCATTAATCGGAAAAAGGATGCAGCCAAGGGTCGAAGAGACATTGCAAACACTCTTTAGCAATGCCTACAGTGCACCACGTGAGGGCCACTGACGGTACTAACCCATGCAGAAAAAAAGGGCTGAAAATGAAGAAAGTATCAAGATGTCAATACTGGCTGCGTCTAACTGGACATCAGAACTCATGTATGCTTTCTTGGCATCTAGAAGCAATCACAGCCATTGGATTCCTTCACATGAACGTCGGTGATGAAGCCACAAAAATATAATTCAATATAATTATTGATAATCCTCCTCCCCAATACACAGTCGTGGGGTGATTAGAGAAATAACTGTAGATATAATTTTCGTCCATGAAGAGCGGGATTATTAATTATATAGTTATAACTGAATCTAATTATGAAAGCAAGGCCAATCATTTCCATTGCCTCACTGTGGTCGCCATCATTCAGATAATGACACTCATTGTCATTACTTGACATAATTGGGGGTATTAATATTAATAATAGTTTAGATAGACAGTTTCCTCTTATTAAGCGCATTAATATTCAAGAGCAATTACCCAGCAAACATTGTTCAGGTGATATAGAGCATACGTCAGAGAAATGGGTGATAAGGCTTAATCGATATGGTAACGGGATAATCGTCTCATTTTATTGGTTTTTATTTATTTAATAATAAGAGAAGACGCAAATCGTATGCCCCTTTGTAGCCCAGAACCGGTGGAAACGATTGAAAGGGAAAGTGAATAAGAAGGATTTGGTTTATCCAAGAGTGAAGCGGTTGACCTTCCAGTCTCCTCAAGGGAGAAACTTTATAAGAATGTGGGAAAACAGAAGTAGATGGAGCATTCCAGATCCAAGTCTGAGAAGGGAAGAAAGAACATGTAAGGTCATTCTTTCTTATCACTTATAACAAGATGGCGGTCTGCTTTAAGCAATCTGGCCTTATGCCAGCAAAGGTCCTTGCCTAATGGCAGCCTCTAATTGAGGTAAGGATGTACTTGGGAATTCAATTAGAAGCCTGTTGTTTGGTACTCTGGACCCGGGCTTACCAACCGTGATTTGATAGCTTCATCTTATACTTATGTTACGATTGAATAAGGATTCAAGTTTCTCCGCTTTCTTTCACAAACGTCAACGGAAAGAGTCATCAGGTAAAACGCCCATCTGCACACAAGCAATCGATGCAATATAAGTGCATTTTCTTGCGAATGCAGGTATATTGCATTGGTGATTAAGCTACATTATACAGCATTCATTGCTCCCTACCTCCACGATACGCCATCTCTCTCTCTCTCTCTCTCTCTCTCTCTCTGGAAGAGATACCATTGTTACTCAACGAAGCATCCAAACCTTCCTATCTCTCTCCATCTCTTCAGCTCTAAAGAAGAATGAAAGATCCGTCATCTCCCGTCTCCTTCTCCCCGCAGCATCACCGATTCCCGACCCACAGCATCCCACACAGCACATTGAAATCTGGGAATAACGGAACCAATTACCGGTCTCATTAATGCGTTCCCCTTCGGTGGAGGTAAACATAAAAAAAAAATACGTTTTTATTTCCGTCGTGTTTTTCTCAGGTTCCTCAAATACGACTTTCTTCCTCTTCTTCTTCGCCTCCGTCGTCTTGTTACTCGTATGTCCCTGGATGTCGAGTAGTCAGTAAACCTCGTAGGCTTCGTCCATATGGATGAGTGCACGCTTCCTATAATAATAATAATAATAACTAATAATAATAATAATAATAATAATAATGATAATAATAATAATAATAATAATAATAATAATAATAATAATAATAATAATAATAATAATAAATAATAATAATAATAATAATATTAACCCTTTAAAAAGATGGCTGCATTGCGCTGATTAATCTTATATTGAGTTTTTTCGATTTTCCTTATGAGTATAGATAATAATTCGCTCAATGCAGCCATCCTTGATAACAGGACCTGTTTAAGAGAGGGGCTACTTCTTTCCAATAATAATAATAATAATAATAATAATAATAATAATAATAATAATAATAATAATAATAATAATAATAAGTTTTATTTTATTTTTTTACTCCAATTGTGTGTCTTCGACCCCTTCTTTTGACCAACTGGGAGATATGGCGCATCTGGCGATTATGAACTTGTGTAACAAGTTTCGCAGATAACGACAGAACAACAACACCTCTCGTTCGAATAAACCTCAGGTGAAACAGCGATGAATGGACGTTGTTTCCGAGTCGTGGAGGAGAGAAGAGGAGATCATCTGATGCTGCTGAGTGGTGCTGTTTCTTTCTCTGCGTCTCCCGTCTCGAACAGCATCTGAGGTCTCTCTCCGTCTCGTGCAGCCTTAGTACCATTGTGCTGTTAAGGTTGATCGCTGTATTGGATGAGGGTGAAATCTGCGTATTATTGAACAATGAGAAATAGTATTATCCTGTATTACTGCCACGTTAATCGTCATGTTGCACAGTGAAGTGTCAAATCATTGAACATTAAGAAGTTGTAATATTCTGTATTATTGCGATGGTTAATTGTCATGTTGGGCACAGAAGTGTCCAGTGATGTGTCAAATGGTCCACTGTCTCCTGACAGTTGAAGTGTTACGTTTCTTGGGTATTGGTGTCATAGGGAGGGATGCTGATTGCTGTAGTAAGCAAACGTACTTAACTGTTACCTCCTGCCTTATATGCCAGCTCCTAATTCATTTTGCATAGTGTGTAAGTAAACAAATTGCTCTTTTCAAATGAATGCAGTGTCACATGTGATCTTAATTCCTTTACTAAGGTTGTTTAATGGTGGCTTGTGTCAGTGGGAGTCCACTGGAGGCTAGCACTAAAATTACCTTAATAATAATAATAATAATAATAATATAATAATAATAATAATAATAATAATATAATAATAATAATAATAATAATAATAATCACAGAAACAAATACTTGACATATGCAGGAGCAAGATTAGTAGCAGAACTGATGGGGATTCGAACACCAACACCACCACACAACCACCCAACAGAAACCAAAACAGCAACCTCCTTGAAAGGCGCCTGGAAAAGCAAACCATGGTGATGAGAATCTGACTTGAGTAAACTGAAAGAGATGGCAGAAAAAAGGCTAAGAAGCAAAAAACAAGGAGGAACTCAACGAGAAATCAAAGTACAAGAGAGGGGACTAAACAACACAATAGAAGATGTAAAACAGAGGCTTAAGGCCAAAGCACACAAGATCCAACGGTACATGAACAGGATAAGGGATACCAACAGAACAACTATTCGGACCACCATAAAGACTATACAGCCAACTAAGAGGGTGGAAGACAACCCACCCAGAAATTCCTGAAGCCGAACCAGTAAGAGCTCTGGGAAAACATATGGAGCAATCCGGTATACACAACAAACATGCAACATGGCTCCAGGAAGTCAAGAAGAAGAAACAGGGAGAATAAAACAAAGATTCACAGAGATCACGACAGACACAGTCAGACACCAACTAAAGAAAATGCCAAACTGGAAAACCCCAAGGTTCCCGATGAAGTCCATGATACTGGCTCAAAACTTCAAGGCCCTACACCCACGAATAGCGAACAACTCCAGCATTGTATCTCAAATCACCAAGCACCCAAATGGATGACCACAGGAAGAACATCCTTAGTACAAAAGACAAGAGTAAGGAAATATAGCCAGTAACTACGGCCTATCACCTGCCTACCAATAATGTGGAAGTTACTAACATGGTATCATCAGTGAAAGGCTATATACCAACTACCTAGAGGAACATGGATCAACACCATGCCCCTACCAACCACAAAAGGCTGCAGAAGGAAGTTGTAGGGGCACAAAAGACTCAGCTCCTGATAGTCAAACAAAATGGTAAATTGAACGAACAGTAGGAGAAGGAAAACCAACCTAAGCATGGCATGGATAGACTATAAGAAAAAGCCTTCGACATGATACCACACACATGGCTAATAGAATGCCTGAAAATATATGGGCAGAGGAAAATACCATCAGCTTCCTCAAAATACAATGCGCAACTGGAATACAATACTTACAAGCTCTGGAATAAGACTAGCAGAGGTTAATATCAGGAGAGGGATCTTCCAGGGCGACTCACTGTCCCCACTACTCTTCGTAGTAGCCATGATTCCCATGACAAAAGTGCTACAGAAGATGGATGCCGGGTACCAACTCAAGAAAAGAGGCAACAAAATCAACCATCTGATGTTCATGGACGACATCAAGCTGTATGGTAAGAGCATCAAGGAACAATAGATACCCTAATCCAGACTGTAAGGATTGTATCTGGGGACATCAGAATGGAGTTTGGAATAGAAAAATGCGCCTTAGTCAACCTACAAAAGGGCAAAGTAACGAGAACTGAAGGGATAAGCTACCAGATGGGGAGCAACATCAACACATAGATGAGACAGGATACAAATACCTGGGAATAATGGAAGGAGGAGATATAAAACACCAAGAGATGAAGGACATGATCAGGAAAGAATATATGCAGAGACTCAAGGCGATACTCAAGTCAAAACTCAACGGGAAGCCGGAAATATGATAAAAGCCATAAACACATGGCAGTGCCAGTAATCAGATACAGCGCAGGAATAGTGGAATGACGAAGGCAGAACTCCGCAGCATAGATCAGAAAACCAGGAAACAAATGACAATTCACAAAGCACTACACCAAGAGCAAATACGGACAGACTATACATAACACGAAAGGAAGGAGGAGAGGACTACTAAGTATAGAGGACTGCGTCAACATTGAAAACAGAGCACTGGGGCAATATCTGAAAAGCAGTGAAGACGAGTGGCTAAGAGTGCATGGGAAGAAGGACTAATAAAAGTAGACGAAGACCCAGAAATATACAGAGACAGAGAAAGACAGAAGAACAGAGGACTGGCACAACAAACCAATGCACGGACAATACATGAGACAGACTAAAGAACTAGCCAGCGATGACAATTGGCAATGGCTAACAGAGGGAGAGCTAAAGAAGGAAACTGAAGGAATGATAACAGCGGCACAAGATCAGGCCCTAAGAACCAGATATGTTCAAAGTACGATAGACGAAATAACATCTCTCCCATAGTAGGAAGTGCAATACGAAAAATGAAACCATAAACCACATAGCAAGTGAATGCCCGGCACTTGCACAGAACCAGTACAAAAAGAGGCATGATTCAGTGGCAAAAGCCCTCCACTGGAGCCTGTGCAAGAAACATCAGCTACCTTGCAGTAATAAGTGGTACGAGCCACCAACCTGAGGGAGTGATAGAAAACGATCAGGCCAAAGATCCTCTGGGGACTATGGTATCAGAAACGGATAGGGTGATACGTGCCAAATAGACCAGACGTGACGCTGATTGACAAAGTCAAGATGAAAGTATCCATCTTCATTGATGTCGCAATACCATGGGACACCAGAGTTGAAGAGAAAGAGAGGGAAAAATGGATAAGTATCAAGATCTGAAAATAGAAATAAGAAGGATATGGGATATGCCAGTGGAAATCGTACCCATAATCATAGGAGCACTAGGCACGATCCCAAGATCCCTGAAAAGGAATCTAGAAAACTAGAGGCTGAAGTAGCTCCAGTCTCATGCGAAGAGTGATCCTAGAAACGGCACACATAGTAAGAAAAGTGATGGACTCCTAAAGGAAGGCAGGATGTAACCCGGAACCCCCACACTATAAATACCACCCATTCGAATTGGAGGACTGTGATAGAGCAAAAAAAAAAAAAAAAAAAAAAAAAAAAAAAAAAAAAACAAAAAAAAAAAAAAAAAAAAAAAAAAAAAAAAAAAAATAATAATAATAATAATAATAATAATAATAATAATATAATACTTTATTGAAAGTAATGGCTACTTCAGCAACGTACACCGCTATTCGGAAAATAGAGAAGAATCTGCTGAAGTAGCTATTGCTTTCAATAAAAAGTATGCTTGACAGAGAGTCTGCTTCCTATGTACAACAACAACAACAATAATAATAATAATAATAATAATAATAATAATAATAATAATAATAATAATAATAATAATAATAAAGTGGTGCCTTGGCAGAGTGGTTAGGTCGTCAATGGACTGGTTAAGCAACATTGGTGCTGTCATCGTTGGATGGGTGACCACTCTCTTTGGCGTTGATTCCTTGGGAAAGGATCTTTACCATAATTTCCTCAGTCTACTCAGCTGTAAATGAGTACCTATCCCTGATGGGGTAGGGTCCAGCTATGGGTTAAATAGCAAAACTCAGCAATGATGTTAAGAAATGAAGTAATAAACGACAACGACGTAAATGGAACCTCTGGCAACAGAGGAGCTTCGTCCGGCAGCCAGGTATTCAACCCAATTGAAGGGGAAGACGGTCAGGTACTTGGAGGTCGTCATCCAGCAACTGACCACCACATCACAGTAACCAACAGCCTGATTGATTGGAGCTACAAAAGCAAACCAAAGGAAGAAATGGACAGAGAAGAAATAAGGAAATATGGAGATGCTACATCAGAAACAACCCGACGGAGAGAGGATATAGAAAGAAAGGTTGGTCAACATCTGGAATGAGAGGAATACACACCCCCCAAACAGAGCAGAGGCTGGCAGACCAAGTAAGAACATAAAGAAAACAAACTGGCTCTCCCCAACAGAAAGCGAAGAACTGGATAGGGAAATGTCACATGACAAAGAATTACACGAAGACGAACTGAGGGACGATGCCACAGAAGACGACAGGGATGATGAGGTATCAAACAACGACACACGAAGAAACACCGACGAAGTAACAGAGAGGACGGAATGGGTAGAAAAGATTGGACAATGGATGGAGCCAGATACAGAGAGAACAAAGATCCCCTCCATGAAAGCCTACAACACCAAGAAATTAAGGGAGAAAACAAGTGAGGTCAATGAAATAATGGGCATAATACACGCCACCAGTATCACAGAAACAAATAACTTGGCATATGTAGGAGCAAGATTAGTAGCAGAACTGATGGGGATTCGAACACCAACACCACCAGCACAACCAACCCAACAGAAACCAAAACAGCAACCCAATCCTTGGCAAAAGGCGCCTGGAAAAGCAAAATCATGGTGATGAGATCTGACTTGAGTAAACTGAAAGAGATGGCAGAAAAAAGGCGTGAGAAGCAAGAAAACAAGGGAGGAACTGAACGAGAAATACAAATTACAAGAGAATGGGACTAAAAAACACAATAGAAGATGTAAAACAGATGCTTAAGGCCAAAGCACATAAGATCCAACGGTACATGAACAGGAATAAGGGATACCAACAGAACAAACTATTCTGAACAACCAGAAAAAGACTATACAGCAACTAAGAGGGGAAGCCACAACCACCAAAAAAATTCCTGAAGCCGAACCAAGTAAGAGACTCTGGGAAAACATCTGGAGCAATCCGGTATCACACAACATGGCTCCAGGAGGTCAAGGAAGAAAAAACAGGGAGAATAAAACAAAGATTCACAGACATCACGACAAACACAGCCAGACACCAACTAAAAAAGAAAATTGCCAAACTGGAAAGCCCCAGGTCCCGATGAAGTCTATGGATACTGGCTCAAAAACTTCAAGGCCCTACACCCAAGAATAGCAGAACAACTCCAGCATTGTATCTCAAATCACAATGCACCCTAATGGATGACCACAGGCCTATCACCTGCCTCACCAATAATGTGGAAGTTACTAACTGGTATCATCAGGGAAAGGCTATACAACTACCTAGATGAGACAAACACCATCCCCCACCAACAGAAAGGCTGCAGAAGGAAGTGTAGGGGCACAAAAGACCAGCTCCTGATAGACAAAATGGTAATGAAGAACAGCAGTAGAAGGAAAACCAACCTAAGCATGGCATGGATAGACTATAAGAAGCCTTCGACATGATACCACACACATGGCTAATAGATGCCTGAAAATATATGGGACAGAGGAAAACACCATCAGCTTCCTCAAAAATACAATGTGCAACTGGAATACAATACTTACAAGCTCTGGAATAAGACTAGCAGAGGTTAATATCAGGAGAGGGAACTTCCAGGGCGACTCACTGTCCCCACTACCCTTCGTAGTAGCCATGATTCCCATGACAAAAGTACTACAGAAGATGGATGCTGGGTACCAACTCAAGAAAAGAGGCAACAGAATCAACCATCTGATGTTCATGGACGACATCAAGCTGTATGGTAAGAGCATCAAGGAAATAGATACCCTAATCCAGACTGTAAGGATTGTATCTGGGGACATCAGAACGGAGTTTGGAATAGAAAAATGCGTCTTAGTCAACATAAAAAACAACAAAAAGGCAAGTAACGAGAACTGAAAGGATAAAGCTACCAGATGGGAGCAACATCAAACACATAGATGAGACAGGATACAAATACCTGGGAATAATGGAAAGAGAGGATATAAAACATCAAGAGATGAAGGACACGATCAGGAAAGAATATATGCAGAGACTCAAGGCGATACTCATGTCGAAACTCAACGCCGGAAATATGATAAAAGCCATAAACACTTGGGCAGTGCCAGTAATCAGATACAGCGCAGGAATAGTGGAATGGACGAAGGCAGAACTCCGCAGCATAGATCAGAAAACCAGGAAACATATGACAATACATAAAGCACTACACCCAAGAGCAAATGCGGACAGACTATACATAACACGAAAGGAAGGAGGGAGAGGACTACTAAGTATAGAGGACTGCATCATCATCGAGACCAGAGCACTGGGGCAATATCTGAAAACCAGTGAAGACGAGTGGCTAAAGAGTGCATGGGAAGAAGGACTAACAAAAGTAGACGAAGACCCAGAAATATACAGAGACAAGAGAATGACAAACAGAACCGAGGACTGGCACAACAAACCAACGCACGGACAATACATGAACAGACTAAAGACTAGCCAGCGATGACACATGGCATGGCTACTGATGAGAAATAAAGAAAGAAACTGAAGGAATATGATAACAGCGGCACAAGATCAGGCCCTAAGAACCAGATATGTTCAAAGAACGATAGATGGAAATAACATCTCTCCCATATGTAGGAAGTGCAATACGAAAAATGAAACCAAACCATAAACCACATAGCAAGCGAATGCCCGGCACTTGCACAGAAACTACCTACAAAAAGAGGCATGATTCAGTGGCAAAAGCCTCCACTGGAGCCTGTGCAAGAAACATCAGCTACCTGCAGTAATAAGTGGTACGAACACCAACCTGAGGAGTGATAAAAAACGATCACGCAAGATCCTCAGGGACTATAGTATCAGAACAGATAGGGTGATACGTGCAAATAGACCAGACGTTACGTTGATTGACAAAGTCAAGAAGAAAGTATCACTCATTGATGTCGAAATACCATGGGACACCAGAGTTGAAGAGAAAGAGAGGGAAAAAATTGATAAGTATCAAGATCTGAAAATAGAAAATAGGCGGGAAGGATATGGGATATGCCAGTGGAAATTGTACCCATAATCATAGGAACACTAGGCACGATCCCAAGATCCTTGAAAAGGAATCTAGAAAAAACTAGAGGCTGAAGTAGCTCCAGGACTCATGCAGAAGAGTGTGATCCTAGAAACGGCACACATAGTAAGAAAAGTGATGGACTCCCTAAGGATGCAGGATGCAACCGGGAACCCCACCCTATAAATATTCTCCCAGTCGAATTGGAGGGGGCTGTGATAGAGCAAAAAAAAAAAAAAATAAATAAATAAATAATACTAATAATAATAATAATAATAATAATAATAATAATAATAATAATAATATAATAATAATAATAATTATTATTATTATTATTATTATTATTATTATTATTATTATTATTATTATTATTATTATTATTATTATTATTATTCTCGTCGATGTTGCTGTTGTATAACAACTGCTCTTGATATAAATAAAGGGAAAATATGACGGTAACCTAATAATACTTTTATGATAATGAAAAAGTTCAAAATGAATTCCGGAATGAAAATAGACGAAAAAAATTAAGAAGAGAAGTTTAAAAAGAAAAAAAGAATGGAGACATATCTCAGGAGAGGCTTCATCACCGGAGCATTTTATGATCGTCCATTTCTTTGGGGAACAATTTTATCACCTGTCAAATCATTCTTTTGCCTTTTTGTCTTAGACTTATTCATTCTAGCACGTTATATTAGGGGTAACTGACACCTCTCCCCCACCCCCATCCATTTTCCCTCTCTATCCCTCTTTCTCTCTCTCTCTCTCTCTCTCTCTCTCTCTCTCTCTCTCTAATCTCGCTCTCTCTCCTCTCTCTCTTTCTCTTTCTCTTAGAAAAAATACATTTAATAACTTAAGGGTTCATCTGAAATATTGCTAGGATTGTCTGTCCCTCTTTAATAATAATAATAATAATAATAATAATAATAATAATAATAATAATAATAATAAGCCACCATTAAACAATATTAGTAAAGAAATAAAGATAACATGTTAGACTGCATTCATTTGAAAAGATCAATTTGTTTACTTACAGACTATGCAAAATGAATTAGGAGCTGGCATATAAGGCAGGAGGTAACAGTTAAAAACGTTTGCTTACTGCAGCAATCAGCATCCCTCCCTATGACACCAATACCCAAGAAACGTAACACTTCAACTGTCAGGGGACAGTGGACCATTTGACACATCACTGGACACTTCTGTGCCCAACATGACAATGAACCATCGCAATAATACAGAATATTACAACTTCATATTGTTCAATGATTTGACACTTCACTGTGCAACATGACGATTAACGTGGCAGTAATGCAGGATAATACTATTTCTTATCATTCAATAATACGCAGGTTTCACCCTCATCCAGTATAGCAATCAACCTTAACAGCACAATGGTACTAAGGCTGCACGAGACGGAGAGAGACCTCAGATGCTGCTCGAGACGGGAGATGCAGAGAGAAAACAGCGCCACTCAGCAGCATCAGATGATCTCCTCTTCTCTCCTCCACGACTCGGAAACAAAGTCCATTCATCGCTTGTTTCACCTAAGGTTTATTCGAACGAGAGGTGTTGTTGTTCTGTCGTTATCTACGAAACTTGTTACACAGTTCATAATCGCCAGATGCTCCAGATCTCCCAGTTTGTCAAAAGAAGCGGTCGAAGTCACAGAACTGGAGTCAAAAAATAAAATAAAATTTATTATTATTATTATTATTATTATTATTATTATTATTATTATTATTATTATTATTATTATTATTATTATTATTATTATTATTATTATTATTATTATTGTGAGAAGTAGCCCTTCTCTTAAACAGGTCCTGTTATCAAGGATGGCTGCATTGAGCGAATTATTATCTATACTCATAAGGAAAATCGAAAAAACTCAATATAAGATCAATTAGCGTAATGCAGCTATCTTTTTAAAGAGGTGATATTATTATTATTATTATTATTATTATTATTATTATTATTATTATTATTATTATTATTATTATTATTATTATTATTATTATAGAAGCGTGCACTCATCCATATGGACGAAGCCTACTCGACATCCAGTGTCATCCGAGTAGCGAGATGACGGAGGCAAAGACGAAGTCGAATGTCGTATTTAACGAACCTGAGAAAAACTCGACGGAAATAAAAACGTATTTTTTTTTTACTGTTTACCTCCACCGAAGGGGAACGCATTAATGAGACCGGTAATTGGTTCCGTTATTCCCAGATTCCATGCCGCTGTGTGGGATGCTGTGGGTCGGGAATCGGTGATGCTGCGGTGAGAAGGAGACGGGAGATGACGGATCTTTCATTCTTCTTTAGAGCTGAAGAGATGGAGAGAGATAGGAAGGTTTGGATGCTTCGTTGGGTAACAATGGTATCTCTTCCAGAGAGAGAGAGAGAGAGAGAGAGAGAGAGAGAGAGAGAGAGAGAGAGAGAGAGAGAGAGAGAATGGCGTATCGTGGAGGTAGGGAGCAATGAATGCTGTATAACGTAACTTAATCACCAATGCAATATACCTGCATTCGCAAGAAAATGCACTTATATTGCATCGATTGCTTGTGTGCAGATGGGCGTTTTACCTGATGACTCTTTCCGTTGACGTTTGTGAAAGAAAGCGGAGAAACTTGAATCCTTATTCAATCGTAACATAAGTATAAGATGAAGCTATCAAATCACGGTTGGTAAGCCCGGGTCCAGAGTACCACAACAGGCTTCTAATTAATTCCAAGTACATCCTTACCTCAATTAGAGGCTGCCATTAGGCAAGGACCTTTGCTGGCATAAGGCCAGATTGCTTAAAGCAGACCGCCATCTTGTTATAAGTGATAAGAAAGAATGACCTTACATGTTCTTTCTACCCTTCTCAGACTTGGATCTGGAATGCTCCATCTACTTCTGTTTTCCCACATTCTTATAAAGTTTCTCCCTTGAGGAGACTGGAAGGTCAACCGCTTCACTCGTGGATAAACCAAATCCTTTTTATTCACTTTCCCTTTCAATCGTTTCCTCCGGTTCTGGGCTACAAAGGGGCATTCGATTTGCGTCTTCTCTTATTATTAAATAAATAAAAAACAATCAAATGAGACGATTATCCCCGTTACCATATCGATTAAGCCTTATCACCCATTTCTCTGACGTATGCTCTATATCACCTGAACAATGTTTGCTGGGTAATTGCTCTTGAATATTAATGCGCTTAATAAGAGGAAACTGTCTATCTAAAACTATTATTAATATTAACTACCCCCAATTATGTCAAGTAATGACAATGAGTGTCATTATCTGAATGATGGCGACCACAGTGAGGCCAATGAAATGATTGGCCTTGCTTTCCATAATTAGATTCAGTTATAACTATATAATTAATAATCCCGCTATTCATGGACGAAAATTATATCTACAGTTATTTCTCTAATCACCCCACGACTGTGTATGTGGGAAGAGGATTATCAATGATTATATTGAATTATATTTTTGTGGCTTCATCACCGACGTTCATGTGGAGGAATGCAATGGCTGTGATTGCTTCTAGATGCCAGAAAAGCATACATGAGTTCTTGATGTCCAGTTTAGACTCATCCAGTATTTCCCCCATCTTGATACTTTCTTCATTTTCAGCCCTTTTTTCTGCAGGGGTTAGTACCGTCAAAGGGACCTCATGTGGTGCACTGTAGGTATTGCTAAAGATGTGTTTGCAATGTCCCTTCGACCCTTGCTGCATCCATTTTTCCGATTTATGCTTTATCTCAAGTCCTCTCTTCCTTTCTTCAGAGATTCTGTCTAAGTCTCTCTGGTTTATTTACTTGTTAGTGAAAGAACTGTGCGGTTTTCTCAAAATTTTCCACCTTTAGATCGTATTATGTTATCCTTTATTCTCTGATCTACTTATCTTGCTGTCCAACCGCTCCAACTGCATCGTTTCACTATCTGAAGGACTGAATAGTCGAAAGGACCCCAGTACTTTAACCAACAGCCTTTCACGAATAAATAAATTGTAAATATCATCAACCATTAAGCATTTAATAACAACCAGTCACATGTGTGCTTCTTTTTAGGTTTAATAAGTTGCATTCCTGTCTAGACGTCTGTATCCTGACACCTGAGAATATATGAGGGAGAAAGTTGAGTTCATATGAAGTTATTTTTTATGATCTAACTAGACACTGATTTTATACACTTAAGTGTCTGACCTATTAATCGCTCAGGGAACAGTTACGTATATTTGGTGTCCTTTTAGTTCTGACACCTCATAAGAGAGTTATCACAATGTGAAAGGTCATTGTATTTTTAGTCTCAAAAATCCTTTCGCTTAGTCTGGTGGAGGACTCACTCAAAAGGCTTTCAAATTAATTCTCGAATTAATCTCCAGGGACGATGGACTATTTTTTGCTCGACGCTTGTTTATACATCATTCTTCATCTTTAGTCGTTCATTAAAAGGGAATGAAAACTGGCTGAGTGCCAGTCCTTCGTGTGACCTGGTTTGGGGTATCTCTTACTTCCTCTATTTTCCCCCCTTATTTCTCTGGTCACGTTTTCCTCATTTATTGATTATGTTTGTGCTTCGTTTCACGTGAGGATTACTGTGTCCTGTTTCCACCAAGGACAACACCAAGAAGGATTTATTTAAAATCTCCTCTAAGGATGACAATATTCGAAGTGTGTCTGAGGAAGGGTTACGGATTTCCTTTGGGAATCTGTGCCTCAGGGACGGACGTTTCTTTAAGGAAAATGTTTAAAGCTTGAATCAATAACTAATTTATAGAACTCGACGTAATGGAAAGTATGATAGTAAAAGAAAAAGGTTACAAGGAAAAATCGATGAATGAATGAAGACGGCGCATAATATCAGTGTGGTTGTCATTTGGCGAAAAAAAAAAACAACCTATGTTCCACCATGGCATGGTTATGAGGCTGTGTTAGCTGAACTTTATATATATACGATTACCTTTTTGTTAGGGAATCTAATCCCTTTCTATGGCTGTGGAGTCCTGATATTATTTTATTGCCAATTGTAATACCTTGAATAAGTGACTTATGATTAAAATTACTGTAAATTTCTTGATTTAATTCGTCTTAGCGAAGAATTCCAACTTAAAGAACGATTCGTTTTGGGTACGTTATGTCCGTTTTATAAGTATCCAATAAGCAATCTTAAATCACGTCATTGTCATATGAGTTTATTTTCAGCAACTCACAAAAAAAAACAGCTTTAAAAACTGGTGAACATTTGAGCAGCAACCGGGGTGAAACGGCCGATTAAAGAACCCATAAAAAAATGAAAAATGAAAAAAATAAAAAGCACCGAGAGAAAAAGCTCCATATTCAAAAAAGCTCTGATTGTTTAGGATGACTGACCATTATAGATCAAAGTGTACGGTGTTTGCACTCGGGGGGGCGGGCTGGAAAATTTGGAAATGGATGCCATAATGGACTGGAATTCTGCATACTTCATCTCGGCTTCGTTTTCCGCGGAATCGTCCTGTGGAAAGTGCGACGCTTTTCGATACGTTGAACAAAAAATAATAAATAGATAAATACGGAATAAAAAACTAAACGCATTCAGCCTTGTATTATGTCATATTTGGAACGAGGGAAAGGCACACAGTGTCCGTTTTTTGTACCTGACGCATATTGGCACCTTATCCTGTTTGATATTGCCGTTGGCTGCAAAACACCAAAAACCCAAAAAGCTTCGCACTGAATAAAAAGTCCAAAAGGGAATTTATGCTTTGAAAACAATGCTGTGACTAAGTATGCATTTATGAATGCTGATCAAAGCTTTTTATACATGCATGCACATACGATATATATATATATATATATATATATATATATAATATATAT
>NC_087211.1:52395187-52400187 GCF_015104395.2 Macrobrachium nipponense | reverse complement strand
GAAAGGTTGTTGAATAGAAATAGGCAGACAGTGGAAGGTATGCGACAGAGAGAAAGAGGGGCTGCTGAGTAGACGAGAGAGAGAGAGAGAGAGAGAGAGAGAGAGAGAGAAGGGAAGTTATAGGAAAGAGGAGAAGAAAGGTGTTTGAGTAAGGAGAGAGGTAAACAAATTTCCACCCACAACCAAGTAGGTGAAATGACAAAACATAAAAGTTCAACTTCCTGTTACACGGGTTCTTAGAGAAATATAACCCCCCCCCCACCCCCCCCCCCCCCCCAAACCCTTAAAAAAATAAAGAAATTAACATGCTAATGAATATTCTCCGTCTCTGTTACACAGGTCTGGTGAACTTGGAGATGAAAATAGAGCGGACAAACAAACTACCTTAATGTGAAGACTTATTTAGAAAAACTATATTTACCACCACTAAGAAGAGAGACCAAATAACCTCTTTGCTTTCGGAATAGGACCTTTACCCCTTGAGGTGCGAAAATAAGTCAGCGATGCCCTGTCATAAAGCTACGCTTCTGCCCATTGTTGTGAGAACATTGCATCTCCGGCAGATGCCTTTAGGAATCCATTACTGGCCTCTTTACGAATCTGTCTGCCTGTCTGTCTGTCTGTCTGTCTGTCTGTCTATCCGCTGTTCTTATCCGTATCCTATTAAGCATTTAAGAAGAGAAATAGTCATTACCTGCCTGAAAACTGTCTGAAAACGACGCCGTAACACAAAATCAACCCGCCCTCACAAACACAATCACGTGCTATTAACACACGATTACTGTTGTGTATTATCTTTGCATCGTCTACTATTTGGTTCTTTTCTTCTTCCAGCGCCCCCGAACAGGCTGACGAAGTCTTTGCAGTGCCGGTAGTAACAAATAGAAAAGGCTATGGAGCGCCTCAGTGGCGTGATCGGTATGGTCTTGGCCTGGCCACGAGTTCGATTCTCGGGCATTCCACTGAGAGATGAGAGATGTGTATTTCTGCTGATAGAAGTTCACGAATCTCGGCGTGGTTCTGAAGTCACGTAAAGCCGTTGGTCCCGTTGGTGAATAGCCACTGGCTCCATGCAACGTAAGAACGCCGTACAAACAAACAAACAAACAAGAAGAGGTTCTGGAACAGTGAGTCCTCATTGACCGAGATTTTTTAATTGTAGGCTGTGTCGACTCCCTGCTGATGAGCCTTTGTGTCAGGTGAGTGAAGCGTAGATGCTCAAGAAGTATTTTTTTTTAGATGAGTTTACTCCGTGACTCGGTAGTTGAAGGTTGAAAGTTGTGATGACTCTCTTCTCTTTCATTTCATTTAGGGTTAATCACTAACTCGGTAGTTGAAGGTAGAAAGTTGTGACGACTTTCCTCTCCTTTATTTCATTATAGAGGTTAATCACTGACCCGGTGAAAACAGAAAGTTGTGATGACTTTCTTCTCCTTTATTTCATTAGAGGTTAATCACTGACCCGGTGAAAACAGAAAGTTGTGACGACTTTTGTATCGTTTATTTCATTTAGGGTTAATCACTGACTCCGAAAACCACTCAAAATAATTTACGCAAGTGATCACAGTGATAGTGAACAACTTGGAAATTGCTTTTGCAACACACGGACCCTAGAATTCCCTGTCCATCTCTCCAAATGGCTGAGGGGAAATGGAACTCTCTGGTTTTGACCCCTCGAGATGGGGAAGCGATGGGGAAGTTCTTCCCTTCCCTCTTTCCCCTCGACTCAATTTTTTTATTCCCCTTCTTTTGTCATGTAATCTCAGTTGCAGCTCTCACGTGATGATACCATTTCAGTCGGATGTTTCAAACTGAATTTGTGCACTAGTTTTCAACATAATGTTAATTTATATTTTCTTTATTTTATTTATTTAGTTAGTTTTTTTGTGGTGGCTTCTAAAGTATGGCTTCATATTTTAGAGTTTCTAAACTTGATATTGTACAGTAGGCTTACCAAAAATAAATCACATCAATTAAAAATCAGAGAAAACAGGTTCGAGTCTTATTTTTTTTTAAGAAATAGACAAAATGAAATCTAAGGGGAAAATAGATATACAGCAACGAGCTCTAATTCTGTCTGTCTGTTCGTCATTTGTTCTTAAGGAAAACCATTAACGTTCGAAAATATCAGGAAAAGGTAAAAAATAAATGAATAAATAAAAAAGTGAAAAATGAGAAAAGAAGAACATAATATACGCAGTTGGGTTTCGCACCTGTGAACTTGCTTGCCATAAAAGTTCACTCTGATAACAAAGTTGGTGTAAATATAGAAGACCATATATGTTTACGTTTATATACATACACACACACATATGTATATATATATATATACATATATACATATATATATGTGCGTATATATATATGTATGTATTTATGTTTGCATACACACACACACACACACCACACACACACATATATATATATATATATATATATATATATATATATATATATATATATGTATGTGTATAAATATTTATGTATATATATAATATATTTATTTATGTATTTATATATATATTATATATATATATATTCTATATAGTTTTTATGTATGTGTATATATATATATATATATATATATATATTATATATATATATATATATATATATATATATATATATATACATGATCCTGAAGATCTATCAACCTACAAAGCAAACAATCATTTACATACATTCCTAATAAATAACTACAACATACACACTACATTAAAATACGATCCTGAAGATATATCACTAAAACAAACAAACAAATCATTTACATACATTCATACATATATAGCTACGCACATACATACATACATAACACACATATACATAAACAGCCTCGCAAGTCAGAAAAACCAGTGCAACAACGTAGTACGGCACTCATGCGTTGCGACTTGCTAGAAGCGTTCGCTTAAACACCAGCACCGTTTTGCGCTAGTGCCCTTGCATACCCAATGAACTCGGGATCCGGGCTTGCGAATTTGCAAATGTCTGCTAGGCGAGAGAAATCATGTATCCTTTGCAACCATCAGAACTTAGCAGCGTCGCCACGAATGTCGACACTCTTTTATATAATCGTCAATAAAGCGCATCGATTGTGTTTATTATTATTACACAATAAAGGGAAAACAGAGAAGAACCTATAAAAAATTAATGCAGCTGAGGCAGCAATTACTTTTAATAAAACATATTATTATTATTATTATTTTGGTAGAAGACCCTCTTGTTTTTAGGCAAATACCTGTTAAAAAGGATGGCAGAATTAAGCGAGTTGATTTTATATATTGTTTTTTCTATTTTCCTTACAATTCGCTTCTCAGGCTCAGCGATGTTTCTGAGTAACTGGCCAATATTCATATTGGGAATTTTCAAAAATTGTAAATGCTGAAGGAATCTTTTATTAGAACAGGATTTCAGGTCCAGGTCAAGCAGGGGTCGTCGTCAATGCCGGTATTATTCCGTAAGCGTAGTTCAGTTTCGGGCCAGGGTCGTCTTTGGATTAAGTGCTGGTGTTGGTGCTGTATAGCTGGTATTACGTAACGTTTTCGACCTTCTCGTAGGTCATCTTCGGACGAGTCGTTGAAGAGACTGTAGCAAGAAAGTTTGCGGTATCTTGGGATCGTGCCTAGTGTTCCTAGATTATGGTAAATATCACATATCCTTCTTATTTCTATTTTCAGGTCTTGATACTTTATCTATTTTTTTCCCTCTCTTTCTCTTCAACTCTGGTGTCCCATGGGTATTGCGACATCAATAAGTGATACTTTCTTCTTGATTTTGTCAATCAACGTCACGGGCGGTCTATTTGCACGTATCACCCTATCGGTTCTGATACACATATCCGCAGAGGATCGTTGTCTGATCGTTTTCTATCACTCCTTCAGGTTGGTGTTCGTACCACTTATTACTGCAAGGTAAGCTGATGTTTCTTGCACAGGCTCCAGTGGAGGGCTTTTGCCCCCACTGAATCATGCCTCTTTTTGTACTGGTTCTGTGCAAGTGCCGGACATTCGCTTGCTATGTGGTTTAGGGTTTAATTTTTCGTATTGCACTTCCTACATATGGGAGAGATGTTATTTCCATCTATCGTTTCTTTGGAAATATCTGGTTCTTAGGGCCTGATCTTGTGCCGCTGTTATCATTCCTTCAGTTTCCTTCTTGAGCTCTCCCCTCAGTACCATTGCCATGTGTCATCGCTGGCTAGTTCTTTAGTCTGTCTCATGCATTGTCCGTGCATTGGTTTGTTATGCCAGTCCTCTGTTCTGTTTGTTTTTCTCCTGTCTCTGTAGATTTGCGGGTCTTCGTCTACTTTTATCAGTCCTTCTTCCCATGCACTCTTGAGCCACTCGTCTTCACTGGTCATCATATATTGCCCCAGTACTCTGTTCTCGATGTTGACGCAGTCCTCTATGCTTAGTAGTCCCCTCCCTCCTTCCTTTCGTGTTATGGATAAATCTGTCCGTATTTGCTCTTGGGTGTAGTGCTTTGTGTATTGTCATTGTGTATTGCATTGGCCGTCCATTCAATATTCTTGCGCTGTATCTGATTACTGGCACTGCCCATATGTTTTATGGCTTTTATCATATTTGCCGACGTTGAGTTTTGACTTGAGTATCGCCTTGAGTCTCTGCATGTATTCTTTCCTGATCGTGTCCTTCATCTCTTGATGTTTTATATCCCCTCCTTCTATTATTCCCAGGTATTTGTATCCCGACTCTCTATGAGTTTGATGTTGTTTCCCATCTGTAGCTTTATCCCTTCAGTCCTTGTTACTTTGCTCTTTTGTATGTTGACTAAGGCACATTTTTTCTATTCCAAACTCCATCCTGATGTCCCCAGATACAATCCTTACAGTCTGGATTAGGGTATCTATTTCCTTGATGATTTTACCATACAGCTTGATGTCATCCATGAACATCAGATGGTTGATTCTGTTGCCTCTTTTCTTGAGTTGGTACCCAGCATCCTCTTCTGCAGTACTTTTGTCATGGGAATCATGGCTACTA
>NC_087211.1:52350187-52390187 GCF_015104395.2 Macrobrachium nipponense | reverse complement strand
CATCATAACGACTAGATCGCGATTAACAAAACCATTTTATTTCTAATCCCTAGGAGACTGTTTTAATTGGTATTCTCAAAGCACCTTTATCCATTATGCAGAAATAATGAGCGGTACTTCCCGTTGCAAATGCATTTAACTGCAATAGCATTTTTTGGGGGTTGTTCCGTCAAAAAAAAAAAAGTCCTTCATTAAAATATTTGTGCTCGTCGTTTTTTTTTAAATATTTAATTAATCATTTCGGGACTTCAAAAACAAATTGGTAATGTACAAGTACAATAAAATAAACTTCAAAGCAAGGGGTTTTTAAGCGCCCCTCAATCAGTAAAACAATTGAAAGTCGTTGCACAAAGGGTCATTTGAATCCCTCCCTCTTCTCTCTCTCTCTCTCTCTCTCTCTCTCTCTCTCTCTCTCTCTCTCTTTATACTCACACACACATACACTAATATATATATATATATATATACATATATATATATATATATATATATATATATATATATATATATATATATATATATATATAGATATGGATAGCTTGATCACTCTCATTTTTGGGAACATATTTGTAAATTTCATGTTAACAAATAAAAAATGTATTGTTTTTCGATTAAATATTGCCTTGACAAGGCACAGTGCCTAAATCCTTAATCTATTATTTCGGGATGTTACAAAGTCGTATATGCCTCCTTGTTTTTCAAAGTGTATTGTTGTCTGGCTGAATCATCTGCTGACCACGTGCGTGTTCCTCCAAGGTGTGGCTGCTTAAAAATCACTAATCTCTCCCTCGGGCGTTTTTTCGTGTCTGTAGAGTGAATTGGGCCTTATGCTAATATTGTAATGTCAGTTTGGATATTAAGCCTACTTGTATTATGTTTTTGCTCTGTATGATCTGTTGTGCCTAAGTAAAGGGTCGTGTTAGACCGAAAGTTCTTGGCTTTCTCGTCTTTCAATTTTCCTCCGTGCATCACCTTTATATATATATATATATATATATATATATATATATATATATATATATATATATGTATATATTATATATATATATATATATATATATATATATATATATAAGTGATATTCATTCCCGTCAGGGAACAAGTGACTTAGATTTATGTGGCAAATTGCCTTTCCTTCAGATTTACGACCTTTCTCAGGTGAGGAAAAAATAAGGAGGGGCTTTCTCAGCAGGATGAGGAGAATGATATAAACAATAATTATCGGCGATCAATATTCCGCCCCAAGTGGTAATTGGTCGTTGAAATGCATTCCGATAGAAAATTGGAAATGAACTCATCACCGAAGATTTTTTTTTTTTACATTTTGACTGGCTAAGGTTTTAGGGAACTCGGTATTTTTATTATTATTATTATTATTATTATTATTATTATTATTATTATTATTATTATTATCATTATTATAATTTTCCCTTAGCGGAGACAAAAACTGTCGTTATATCAATTACCATAAAAACTATGGCCAAGAAGTGAACAGAGTCTATAGACATACACACACACACACACTCATATATATATATATATATATATATATATATATATATATATATATATATATATATATATATATATATATATATATTTATATATATATATATATACATATATATATATCTATATATATATATATATATATATATATATATATATATATATATATATATATATGATGTGTGTGTGTGTGTATGTCTATAGACTCTGTTCACTTCTTGGCCATAGTTTTATGGTTAATTGATATAACGACAGTTTTTGTCTCCCGCCAAGGGAAAATAATAATAATAATAATAATAATAATAATAATAATAATAATAATAATAATAATAATAATAATAATAATAATAATAATAATAATAGTAATAATAATAAAAATACCGAGTTCCCTAAAACCTTAGCCAGTCAAAAATGTAAAAAAAAAAAATCTTCGGTGATGAGTCATTTTCACTTTTCTATCGGAACGCATTTCAACGACCAATTACCACTTGGGGCGGAATATTGATCGCCGATAATTATTGTTTATATCATTCTCCTCATCCTGCTGAGAAGCCCCTCCTTATTTTTTCCTCACTTGAGTAATGCCGTAAATCTGAAGGAAAGGCAATTTGCCACATAAATCTAAGTCACTTGTAATATCACTTCCCGTTCGGCTGACTGAGATATTTTACCCGTTGTGGGATACGTGAGTTATTCGGCTTCGCTCGTCTGTAGCTAAAGAAATATTTTCTGAGAGTTTTGATACGCCGTAAATATCTTTCCAAAAACCGTGATGATATTCGAAAATAGCTGTGGTACGGAAGGATAAGTTTTCGCTGGCTTTGTCATTATAAATATCTGTCCAAAAACCGTTATGGTATTCGAAAACGGTTCTGATACGGAAGGATAAGTTTTCGATGGCTTCCGTCATTATAAATATCTGTCCAAAAACCGTTATGATATTCAAAAATGGTTGTAGTACGGAAGGATAAGGTTTCGCTGGCTTTTGCCATTATAAATATCTATCCAAAAACACTGTCGATAATAAGAAAATGACGAACTGTCACAGACGAGCCAATTGGAACCACCAGCTGGACCAATGAAGACAGAATGTTAGGCCTCCAAAAGTAAGCAGGGATAAAGAGAATGAGTAATAATATCTCTGTTTCGTTCTGTGTTTTACTGTAAATACTTCTTCATTTTATTCATCGATCAAGGAGACATTCTTCGCTTTTTTCACACCTTCATTTGTTTTGTGAATGTTCAGAGTATAAAGTATAATCAGCAGAGGCTATCAAGTTTTAGAAATAAATTGTCAGGAAACTTCAACATTTGCAGTTTATCCGAGTGTAAACTTTTTGAAAAAAAATTTAATGGACAAAATGTAAAAGAAATAAATAAAAACAAAACCTTCGGGCCAGCCCTGTGAGAGCTGCTAATCAGCTCAGTGGTGTGGTAAAACTATATTGATAATAATAATAATAATAATATAATAATAATAATAATAATAATAACAGAGGAATAGCACAACAAACCAATGCACGGACAATACACGAGACAGACCAAAGAACTGGCCAGCGATGAAACATGGCAATGGCTACAGAGGGGAGAACTCAAGAAGGAAACAGAAGGAATGATAACAGCGGCACAAGATCAGGCCCTAAGAACCAGATATGTTCAAAGAACGAGAGATGGAAATAACATCTCTCTCATATGGAGGAAGTGCAATATGAAAAACGAGACCATAAACCACATAGCAAGCGAATGTCCGGCACTTGCACAGAACCAGTACAAAAAGAGGCATGATTCAGTGGCAAAAGCCCTCCACTGGAGCCTGTGCAAGAAACACCAGCTACCCTGCAGTAATAATTGGCATGAGCACCAACCTGAAGGAGTAATTGAAAACGATCAGGCAAAGATCCTCTGGGACTATGGTATCAGAACAGATGGGGTGATACGTGCAAATAGCCCAGACGTGATGTTGACTGACAAAATCAAGAAGATAGTATCACTCATAGATGTCGCAATACCATGGGACACCAGAGTTGAAGAGAAATAAAGGGAAATAATGGATAAGTATCGAGGCCTGAAAATAGAAATAAGAAGGATATGGGATATGCCAGTGGAAATCGTACCCATAATCATAGGAGCACTAGGCACAATCCCAAGATCCCGGAAAAGGTAACTGGAAAAACTAGACGCTGAAGTAGCTCCAGGACTCATGCAGAAGAGTGTGATTCTAGAATCTGCGCACACAGTAAGAAAAGTGACGGACTCCTAAGGCGGCAGGATGCAACCCGGAACCCCACACTATAAATACCACCCAGTCGAATTGGAGGACTGAGAGAGACCACGAAAAAAAAAAAATTACCTTGTAAAGCCACCTGTCTGGCTTATCAACCCTCATTAGGCAATTTATTACAAGGTCGAAAAAAAAAATAATTTCCACTAAGCTTGTCTAGTTCAGAACAAATAAAATCCAAAATACAATGCCAATTAAAATGAAGCCCCAGCTTTCTTTGGATTTTGGCGATTCGCGTTTCAATTAACAGAGTCAGGAAAAAAAAATATATACTATATATATATATATATATATATATATATATTATATATATATATATATAATATATATATATATATATATATATATATACATATATATATATATATATATATATATATATATATATATATATATATATATATATATATATATATATATATATATATATATAATATTGATACGCAGTATCCCCTTCCGCCCAGTGGCGAACCGATGGCGAGCCGATGAATTACCATAATCCAGCCACAGTTTCAATTAAAGCTAATCTGGTCAGGTGGGATAAATTCTCGTGCAAAGACTGTTGAGATCTCATTCCCTTAATTAATTCGGTTTGTTTGAATACCAGGAATACTCTCTCTCTCTCTCTCTCTCTCTCTCTCTCTGATCAGTACGGATGTGTTCGTACGTTTTAATCAGGAATTTTTCAATTTTGGTTCAACGCTCATATTTGTATTCGAATATTGATATGGTAATGAATATAGATATAAACGTCTAATTAAAATGTTTTTTACATAATTTATACATATATGTATATATACACACACAGATACATACATAACATATACATATATATATATATATATATATATATATATATATATATATATATATATATATATATATATATATATATATCAGCAAAAGCCACAGGGAAAATTTTTAAAAATGAAAAGACAGAGTGCCAAGTACTTTCGTGTATTTACCACATCTTCGGGGCACAAAGTGATGTGGTAAATACACGAAAGTACTTGGCACTCTGTCTTTTCATTTTTTAAAAATTTTCCCTGTGGGCTTTTGCTGTTAACAAAATCACGTGCTTACTTTTGTATTTTATAATATATATATATATATATATATATATATATATATATATATATATATATATATATATATATATATATATATATGTGTGTGTGTGTGTGTGTATATATACATATGGTAAATACTCACTGACAGAGGTACAATGTCGAGGCAAACAGACTTCTGATTTGAATCATTACATAGATTTACCTATCTGGAAATTTGAAACGTTCCTAGTAGTTCTCCTTCGACGACGCAAGAATAAAAACAGGAAAAATCGATCATACTCTCTCTCTCTCTCTCTACTCTCTCTCTCTCTCTCTCTCTCGTATTTGGCGTAATTTGGCGTGTTTAGCAGATTCGCAATACGATGAGGTAAGCAGGAAGGGAACTGGCATTTCTCATCTATGAAATCAGCAACAGTCTAACCAAAAAGATACAAAAAGCATTCATAGATATATTAGAAGGATATAATCCTTCAAACTGGAACAAATCTAATGAAAACATCTTGAAAATAATTGAAGAAGTTCCAAATAAAATCCAAGTGGTCAAGAGACTCATAAAGAAAATATACATAAACCAACATATTCCGACAAAGAAAATGAATAAGGTGAATCTTGTGAATATCCTAATTGATGCATTAGGAAAAAGAATGCCAAAAGCATGCAAACTGTGTAAGGTTTGGTATAGCATAGTCAATCCACAAAACCTAATCAGAAAATGTGCTGCATGCAAACATTCCGACCCATCCACAGTGTGCTGAGGTAATACAAGATTTGAGAAAAGATACAAGAATTTTTTGTTCAACATGTCTATCATGGATAGACAATGTTATTAAAATCAAGATTGAATGTACAAATAGTTGAGGATGAAGAAGAAGAGGAAGAGGAAGAAGAGAAGAAAAAGAAGAAGAGGAAAACGGAGAGAAGTAAACAAAAAATGAAATGACAGAAAAAAATAAGGAAAACAAAGAACGAGATAAAAGTATGGATGCAGAGATACTCATTGATACTACATGAGGCAAATAAAGCAGCATACCTACGAAGAAATAAATTACGATATGACAACAGAAAAGCAAATCCCGAAGAGGCTCTACCCAGATCTACACAATGACGGGAAAGAGGAAAAACAAAAAATAGACAAGAAAGACAAAATCTGCAACCTTTTGAAAAGAGGGAATTGCAGATTTGGAGAAAGATGTTACTACAAACATCCTAAGATATGTCAAAACTATGAAATATAGGTAAATGTGCATACTTAGATGGATATGGGGATGATTGCAGAGATCTGCATCCAAAAATATGTAAAAACCTAAAAGAAGAAAAGGATGTAAGTTCGACAAAAAATGCAAATATATGCACCCTGTAGCCATGAATCATAATCAAATAAATAACCAACCAAGTAATAAAATCCAAAATAAGAAAGAACAAATAAAGAGAGAAATCAAGAATATCAGGTAAAAGAGAAAGCAAACCACAATGAGATATGCAGAGGTGTCAGCAACAAAAAAAATTTTCAAAGCATCAGCTCCGAAATTCTACTCAAGAGATAATAACTGTATTTATTATGCAAGAGGATATTGCAGAAACGGAGAAAATTGCAGATTCCAGACACAAAATGAATAATTATGATGAAGGAAGATCAATATTATGGAAAAGTTGGATTTTTTAATGTCAGAATTTCTGGAATGAAAAAAGAACAACATACCAGAACAGGAAAGAGACATGGGAAAATCCTTATTACTACCAGTATTAAATGAAGGAGAAAACACGCAAACCATCATAGTGATGAATGCGCAGGGTTTAGTTTACGAGTAAACTCAAAAAGAAAAATAGAGTACTTAGAAGAACTAACCCAAAATGAAAAGAAAATAGATATAATGAATATAAGTGAAACCTGGTATTCCCAAGAGACTGGAATGATGATCAAATAAAAGGGTTTCCAAACTTTATAGATCAGATAGAAAAAATAGGAATCAAGGGGGAACCGCAATATATGGGAAAGACAAAAAACAAGGAAAATATATGAGAAATATAGTAACTCATAATGTGAACTAATAGCGGTAGAATTTGAATCTGAAAAATTGATGAACATAGTAATATATAGACCTCCTAATACTAAAGAGTTTGACTTAATAAATTGAAAAATTGGATGATATATGTAGAAAATCACAAGGACTGGACTATTCTCCTATCTGGGTGACTTCACTTTCCTTCGTAGAATGGAAGAACGAATAGGAGATTGTGGTTGTACTTATACATATAAAAAAAGAGAGTAATAGTAGTGCAGAAGATAAGGGCAATTTTGAAAAGCTATTAGCACAGACCTGCTACTAGAAAGGAAACAACATTCAACAAATAAATCACCTGCCAACAAGAAAGGAACAAAATACTTTAGACCTAGTATTTGTGTGAACGAGTGAATTATGTTAAAGAAATAATAGTTTATAATGCGAGTATTTCAGACCATAATGTCATAGATTAACAGTTCATTCCAAAGCAAGTGAAAATAGAGATAAGCAAGAAATGAAACAAAAAGTGGGAAGGATATGGAAAATACAACTTCTACAGTAAAATATAAAATGGTCAGAAAATTAATGAAGAATTAAACAAAGATTGGGATAACATTTTCGTAAGTGATGACATAAGGGTAAATACGGAGATATTATATAAAATATTGGAGAAAATAGTGGAAAAAATATATACCGAAGAAGAAAAGTAAACATCATTCATGCATACCAAGAGACAGAAGGATCTTGTTCCAGAAAATCAGAAAGTGGAAAAAAGGTCTTGCAAAAGAAAAAAATGCATGGAAGTTATAGAACTAAAAAGTAAGATAGAAAATGCAGAACAAAAGATTATACAATCAAAAGAAAATGAAAAACGGGACTTGGAAGAAAAAACCCTATTAAATATCAAGCAAAACCCCAAACTATTATACTCATATCGAAGAAGATGAATAAAAGAAAAATAGAAATTAGGCCCTCTGAAAGAATGAAGGGAGATTAACGATGAAAAAAAGGAAAATTTGCATACGGCAGAACGATATAAGAGAGAACTTCACCCTAGAATAGATAATGAAGATAATGATATAGAAGTAAGGGAAGAAAATAGTGAATATTTAGCTGACATAGAAATTAATGAAGCTGATATTGTGCAGGCAATTAATGAAATTAAAAAAATGGAGCTGCTGCAGGGCCGGATGGAGTCCCTGCTATTTTGTTAAAGAAAGTAGTTCATTCTATCGCAAAGCCACTTGCAATATTATTAAGACAAAGTGTAGATACAGGCAAGATTTATGATGAGCACAAATTAGCATATATCACCCCTACTTTCAAAACTGGATCAAGACTAGAGGCAAGTAATATAGGCCTGTGAGTCTAACATCACATATATGAAAGAAAAGTATGAAAGGGTAATGAAGAAAAATATTATGAAACATTTAATAAAAAATAATTTGTTTAATATAGGACAACACGGTTTCGTACCCGGAAAAAGTACACAAACCCAACTGTTAGTCCACCGTGAGAACATATTCAAAAATATGAAAAGCGGAAATGAAAACAGATGTGGTTTATTTAGACTTTGCAAAAGCTTTTGACAAAGTAGACCATAATATATTAGCAAAGAAAATTAGAAAAACACACAATATCGTAGATAAAGTAGGAAGATGGTTAAAAGAATTTTTACACAACAGAAAAACAGATAGTTATTGCAAACGATGAGAAATCGGATGAAACCAAGGTAATATCCGGTGTGCCACAAGGTACGTGCTAGCTGCAATATTGTTTGTTATTATGATTGAAGACATAGACAGTAATGTTAAGGATTTCGGTAGTGAGTAGTTTCGCTGATGACACAAGATAAGTAGAGAAATTAAACTTGTGATGAAGATAGGAACGCTCTACAAAGAGACCTTAACAAAGTATATGATTGGGCAGAGGTAAATAGGTGGTATTTAACTCTGATAAATTTGAATCAATAAATTATGGAGACAGAGAAGGAAAGCTATATGCAATATAGGACCTAATAATGAGACAATCACAAATAGGAAGCAGTTAAAGACCTTGGTGTGATGATGAATAGGAACATGTTATGCAATGATCAAATAGCAATTCTGTTGGCAAAATGTACAAGCAAAAATGGGAAATGTTGTTACGGCACTTCAAAACAACAAAAAGCTGAACACATGATTATGCTTTATAAAACATATGTTCGTAGTCCACTTGAATATTGCCATATGATATGGTACCCACACTATCAAAAGGATATTGCACAAATAGAGAGTGTACAAAGGTCTTTACAGCTAGAATAGAAGAAGTTAAGGACCTAGACTACTGGGAAAGACTACAATCCTTAAAATTATAGTATCTAGAAGGAGAAGAGAACGCTACATGATAATTCAGGCATGGAAACAGATAGAAGGAATAACAGAAAATATCATGGAACTAAAATATCAGAAAGAGCAAGCAGAGGTAGATTAATAGTGCCCAAAAACTATACAGGAAAAATAAGGAAAGCACACAGGACATTAATCCACTACGCACCAGCATCGATAATGCAGCGTCTATTCAATGCGTTGCCACTCATCTGAGGAATATATCAGGAGTGAGCGTAGATGTGTTTAAGAATAAGCTCGACAAATATCTAAAAACTGCATCCCAGACCATCCAAGATTGGAAGATGCAAAATATACCGGAAGATGTACTAGCAACTCTCTGGTAGAACATTAGAGGCGCCTCACACTGAGGGACCTGGGGCAACCCGAACGAACTGTAAGGTCTGTAAGGTAAGGTAAGGTCTTCCCTTTTATCTCCCCTATAAATCTGGTCCAGCCTCGCATGGCTTCGTAAAGTTTCCAGGACTTCAGTGCGTTCTGACTCTCTCTCTCTCTTACATTTTTGCTGGAAGATCGGGGGACAGATATATGGCTCTCTATGATGTTAATAAAGCTAATGCTTGATTTTTGTTACGTGTTCGTACACGCGCAGACATACACACGCACACATAAATAGTTACGCATAACACATGCATATATATGTGTGTATATATATATATATATATATATATATATATATATATATATATATATGATATATATATACATATATATATATATATATATATATATATATATATATATATGTGTGTGTGTGTGTGTGTGTGCGTGTGTGTGTGTGTGTGTGGATGCGTACGCACACAGATACAGAAACTAATCGCGTCTCTTTTCATTTCAGACATCGAGAATAATCGGAATATGTTTTGTTGTAACAAACGGATGCTGTAGGAGTGCTTTTGTTTGTTTGCGTGTGTTTGTGTGTCTGTGTCTGAGACGTAGTAGTAAAGAGAGTTGTTTCCATGTTCTGAGGATGTCCCAGTCTAAGAGAAACAGATAGACAGACAGACAGACTGACGCTCTTAATCCGACCATAAATTCTTTTCTCATTTTTTATTTCACCCTGAATAAAAATTATTGGCGTCGGAAATGCATTACAATGAGGTATAATATTTTTGCATGTCAAAGACAGAGAGAGAGAGAGAGAGAGAGAGAGAGAGAGAGAGAGAGAGAGAGAGAGAGAGAGAGAGAGTAAGATTAGAGAACTGGCACGCTCATTCTTAAATCGACCATCAGATTATGTTTATTTTGTTTCATTCTGAATAGAAATGATCGTACTGGCAATACACTAAAAGGTGATATAATATTTTTCCACGTCAGAGAGAGAGAGAGAGAGAGAGAGAGAGAGAGAAGAGAGAGAGAATCATGTAACGGCTACCATATACGCTTTCTTAAAAACTCGAATCCATGACCTGGAAAAGAGTCGGAGATATAACTGTAGCAGATCTATTCTTCACCAGTAACGTGTGTCGTTGCGATAACCAGAGGGTCCTCCCATCTCGATTTCTTCAAGAATTTTGGATACGTCTGTCACTGCGAAGCCTAAGATCCAAATAAAGAACTATATGAACAAATCAAGAAATTCTGACATCCGCAGTTGGATTGGAACCCAACAAACCAGTTCATGCTTCGAAGTGACAAGCGTCTCCAAAAAAGTGTGAAGAAATCGAGAAGTTCAGAAGGCTTTTGCGTTTATTAAACAATCACATCTACTCTTCT
The DNA here is from genome assembly GCF_015104395.2 of Macrobrachium nipponense. NCBI lineage: Eukaryota > Metazoa > Arthropoda > Malacostraca > Decapoda > Palaemonidae > Macrobrachium > Macrobrachium nipponense. Next base: position 52,379,221 of record NC_087211.1, on the reverse strand, counting down.
ATTGAAAATGTAATGGATATGATATGTCTCCCTCACATCTTAACCCCTTTTTAAGGCCCCCATACCATGAACGATTGTCTGGACGACTGTCAGAACACTATTCATACAGTATGAACGGTCTCCGCAATGATTTCAGTCCGAACTAAGATTTTGTCTTCTCGAGAAGGCATTTTTGTATCATCTCCAGAAAAGACGCGCGCCATAGCGTTATATCGGCAGACAAAACCATACTTTGAACGATCTGTGTATGACAGACTTAAGTCGCAATCCAGCAACCTGGTCGTGACAGATTCCCGCTGAGATCGTTCAGACACGACTCCGCCCACTTCTGCATTCAGACAAGCCCATACACAGTCGTTCAGACAATCGTTCAGTGTATGGGGGCCTTTACGTTTTAATGTAACGTAATATCTTTCAAAAATAACTATTACCTGTCAGACTTCTATCAATGAGAAAGAGTCTACTTTCGACGCCGTTAAAAGCACAAGTTTGGCAACAACGGATTTCGACCGAGATTATCGTAGATCTCACTTATAGATTTAACTTACGAATAAGTGGATTTATTAGTCGGCCTGACCTAGTAGTACATACGAGGCGGGAACGATTAGTGAGCCTGGAATTCGGGGTGAATATTGCATCGCGCGAGAATTCTGCTCGTGGGGATGCTGGAATTGCGTACAGATGCTCGAGTATGCCAGCAAGTGTTTATACGTACATCGTTTGTATGTATGTGTGTGTAGTTTATATATAATATGTACATATATATATATATATATATATATATATATATATATATAAATATGTATATATATATAGATATATATATATATATATATATATATATATATATATATATATATATATATATAACAAAACGACATTACTAGTTCATGCAGCTGTCCGAAAAGAACTCGTTCCGAGCTCGATTCTGGAGCTGGAGGAGCTGGAAGAGGAGGAGGAAGATTTAGCGCCCAGCCGAGCCATCCGGCTCCAAATAGCGAGCGAGCCCCCCGGAGCATCTCCGGAGCAGCGCCAAGTTGAAGGGCGCGTCAGCGTCAGGTCCACGGGTCTCCTCCAGTCCAATTTTACGAGAGACCCAGAGAGGCTAGGAGGTTAGAGTTTAGAGACTCTTCACATCCCTCGTGAGTTTGTTTCTCTCTCTCTCTCTCTCTCTCTCTCTCTCTCTCTCTCTCTCTCTCTCTCTCTCTCTTCCGACTCGTGAGTTTTTGGGGATGCAGTTTCCACTAGGCTGAGTGCGTCTTGAGCGCCCTCTACATCTCCGCCGTGCTTCTCTAGCAGCCAGATGCGGTTTGAGTTGGCGTCAATAAGGTTTTAAATGAAAGCCAGTTAGGAATTATGCGTCATTTGCCATTTTCTGAGTGCATTTCATAGTTTTCTAAGATAGTACTAATCTATATTATATATACTATAAGGCAGTTTCTGTCTGTTTGTTTGTCTGTTCGCTATGCGCGTCCAGACTATGATAGCTTGGGCTGCCAAATTTTGACCATCGACTCCCATCCCCACCAGAAAGGTTTTAATCATGATCCGAAATTCGAGGGCTGTTTCTAAAGGGGCCTTAACCCCTTTTTTCATATCCCCTCATTTTTTTTACACCTTTCGGAGTTGACGGCAAACTCTTCGGATTTTTCACAACTTCTTTGACCCGGTAGAATATAGTTTAATAATTCTCCTTTGGCTCGACAGGAGCCCAAAGGATTAATTATTCTGAAAGTGATTGTATAATCCGCCCTGTAGGGGTTGCCATCACGGACGGCAACGCTCCTTTTTATCTCGGGCAACGCCGGGTTCATCAGCTAATGCTTTATATACTGAATTTGAGTTTCATCGAATTCAAGCTATTAATACAACGCAAAATGCCCATGGTACTACATTATATGAGACTAGGTACGCTAGGAATTACGGAATAGCTCAAATACATGAATTAGGTTTGCCCAGATTCGGTTTGAATTTGAGTAAATAATGTTGTAAATAAAAGCTATTTGACAATATGCATCAAAAGCCTTTGTCTGTGTTCAGTTTATAAACTATTACCAATAATTTAGATGCTGTTATTGGGGCTAACCAAAATGGCGTCACTAATGCAACGCAAACCACTGATGGTACTATATGGAACTTTAGGTATATGGGGATTTACGAAATAGGGCAAATAGATTAATTAAATTTGCCATTGAATTTGTGGCATTCATAAGCCTACCCGCGTCGTTACATCGTCAATGTCGGAAAGATTGAAAATAATGGTCTAATCCGAAAGATTCATCTCCCAAAGAAGTGGGTGCAGCGAAATATAAATCAGATCAAGTGGGGTAATTCCATTCATGGAAATCAATGGGCCATTGAAGTGATATATCATCCCAGATGAAATATGAGGCTTTGGGAAGGTATAATAGCTCGATGAATTTGGTTTATTTTTTCATTAGTTGGGGGAATTTTCAACATGGCGGAACGATCGTTGCCAAAGATGAAAAAACAGGAAGTTCTGTCTCTGTAGTTCGTTCGATTTCAGTTACTCGTCCTTTTCCTTTGGTCGGGCGAGTCCCGAGGTCCACGAGAGACATCTTACTTTCTTGGGCGCGTAGCAGTACTTATTGGACGAGAGATGTGAAGTGATGACTCGGGATTTATCCTACCCAACCATCCAAAAAAATTTTAGCTTTACGGTTTTCGTATTTCAGTGTAACTCATTGCTGCTTGCATCTGGTTGATAATATTTGCTTAAAGTCGCATCAACAACTACTACTTGACTAGGTTCGGTAGACTATTGTATTGATAAAAATCTCTTTGTCATTTCAGTTGTATATATACGGATTTTTTTTTATCAGTGTGAATTTTTTAACCATCTGTTGTTGAAGACTATTTGTCTCATTATATGGAGAACGTCTAATCAGTATTCTTAAGTCTTGCGAGTGCTGTATTGAAAATCATAATGTAATATATAGATATATATATATATATATATATATATATATATATATATTATATATATATATATATATATATATAGATATATATACATATATATATATACGTATATATACATAAATCTATATATATATATATATATATAGATATTTATATATATATATATATATATATCATATATATATATATATATATATATATATATATATACTACATAAATCACAGTAAAAATGGTAACTATGTAACAATTCAAGCATACGTCCGTTCTCTCTCTCTCTCTCTCTCTCTCTCTCTCTCTCTCTCTCTCTCTCTCTCTCTCTCTCTCTCTCCACGCACGCATGAAATAAATTCCCCTATTGTATGCCCCCAGCGAACAAGCAATTTATTCTTCCGGTTTCCCAGAGAAAACTCTAAAAGACTCTCGGAAGGACATTTGAGAATCTCCATTCGGTGAGAGAGAGAGAGAGAGAGAGAGAGAGAGAGAGAGAGAGAGAGAGAGAGAGATTAGAAGGATTAGGATGTCTCAAAGACTTATTAGTCCATCTCTGGAGACATCAGATTTTACAATTCATTCACAGTGTCCTTCTAATGATTTTGTCTAGCTTTCCTTTAAACTCCTCCACACTGTTGCTGTTTACAACTTCTGGTTGCAGTTTATTCCACGCGTTACATATCTTGTAAGTAAAGAAGTTCCCGCAACGGGATGTGTTGTATCTCTTCAGCTCTAGTTTCCAACATTTATTTTTTGTCTTGTTGTCGTTTCATGTGAAGTATTTATCGACCAGCAATCGATCAGGGTCCTTTTGGGGAAAAGGCCTTATTTGACGGCAATCACTGGATTCGGTTTCAGCAAAAATGTTTGTCAATGATTCTCAATCTTTTTCATTTATTGTTTTACTCTGATTATTCACTGAATTAGAATGATTTTGGTTCCATGCAACGTAAAAACACCAAACAAACAAAAAAACAAACAAAAAACGAATGAAGCTCTTGAGTGTTTAGTGATCTTGATACTGTGTTTATTTTTTTTCTAACCCTGATTATTCACTGAATGAGAATTGAGTTCATGGGTTTTCATTGACTCATTTATTTTTTTTTTTTTTTTTTTTTTGAGCCTGATTATTCACTGATTTAGAATGGAGTTCATTAGTTGGAGGGTGCTGGGGAGGGCGCCTGATTTTATTCACTATGTTATAATGGAGTTCATGAGTTTTCAATGACTGATTATTTTTCTTATTTTTCTTATTCCTTTATTTTTAACCTGATTATTTACTGAATGAAAATGGAGCTCAAATACCTTGAACCTTTTTTAATTTTCTCATTCATAGTTTGAAACCGACGACTCAATCAAAGTAGAAAGGAGCTCACGAGTTTTTTTTTATTTGTGACTGAATATATTAACAATGAAAATACAAATGAAATACGAATGGTTTTTTGAATGACATGAATTCAGGGGTGAATGCTTTATGTTCGTCCGAACGTAGATTAATGATGACTTTTGATTTAATGGTCTGTTTATAGATCATGAAATAGGTCGTTATACAAGAGTGCTCAACGGTGCTTATGAGATTAATAATGATGAACTGCATATAATTACATCCGGTTAGCGTTGGTTAAAAGAATAATTAGTCGTTCTTTTTACGTTGCATCATTAGTTAAATACAATAGAATTTGAACATCAAGTGGCGGAACAGGCGGAATTAATTAGCGCTACAATTTGTCGAAAGGCTTCTGTTCTATGGAATAAGAAAAAAAAAACTGAAACCAATGATGTCTTATTAGAAGAAATGCTGACAAAAAACTCAGCAGAAAAATAGTTGTTTTTTTCGTATAATAAAAAAAATTCTGACGAAAAATGGTTTCATATTTCATGAAGTCTTGTTCTTAGAATTCAATTGTTAAAATTCAAAGGTTAATCTTACTGGGCGTAATGTCTGCCCGTCCGTCTGTTATTCAATCACGGCCAAACGGCTGGTCCGATGGGCATGAAACTTGGCAGGGTTATTGTGGGGACCACTAAGGTTTATAATGGGGGTTTCTCCCTACATACCCCCGCCCTCCGAAGGGGGTAGGGATGAGAAGCTATTCCCTGAAACGGAGCTGGTTATGCCCGTAGACTTAGTTACTTTACGAATTTTCATACATTATTTCTGTATATATGTTTGCTAGTTTATCTAATGTTGCATTTGGCTGTAACGGATGAAGACGAGAGAGAGAGAGAGAGAGAGAGAGAGAGAGAGAGAGAGAGAGATTATTTAAATAATATCAGACGAATGGTTTCAACTTAAAAAGAGCTGAAAGATTCCTAGACGAAGTTGTCCCTTTCTTATCAACACATGAAAGACATATTTTGAAAGTATATACAGATCACGGTCACTCACATATGATATATTATCCCCCCCCTCCACCAACCATTAACCACCAACCTTTCTCTCTCTCTCTCTCTCTCTCTCTCTCTCTCTCTCTCTTGTTGCAACTCAAAGTCTGCTAATAAATATCCCATTTACTGCTCAAGTCAACCGTCCCTTCCTAAACCCTGGACTCAAAGCAAGCCTTCTCGTATGTGTGTGTGTGTGTGTGTGTGTGTGTTTGAGAGAGAGAGAGAGAGAGAGAGAGAGAGAAGAGAGAGAGAGAGAGAGAGTAGATGAAGTTATCCCAGACACCCTCAACAAATAATATTGCTCCTAAAGGAGCATGCTAATAACATGCAGACATTATGAAAAACAAGTAAAAATGCGCCGGAGAAACCGAGTATAATGCTGTATGAAACTATCAGCCACAGACCGGTGGTGGTCTAAGTTGTTGGCACCTATACCGCTCCCAGACACACGATTATGGCTAACTCTAACCTTGAATAAAATAAAATCTACTGAGGCTAGAGGGCTGCAATTTGGTACGTTTGATGATTGGAGGGTGGATGATCAACATACTAATTTGCATCCCTCTAGCCTCAATAGCTTTTAAGATCTGAGGGCGGACGGACAGACAAAAGAGCCATCTCAATAGTTTTTCTCTTAAGGAAAACCAAAAGCTAGTGGTGTGGCCCTGTGGACTCTTTCAAACCAACAGATACGAGAAACGGTGGCTGACCAATCTCTTGGAAATCATCCAAAGCAATCATGCTGATGGAAGCAGCTAATGTATCTCTTGTAACGTCAGAACTAATTAAAAAACAGAGTGATGATCAAGTCATTAAAAAAGAAAGAAGGAAAGAAAAAATCAACAAGGCAACGAAACAATTGGAGACGGGAAATGACTCGCCACTGAAGAACATCTCTGCAATTTCACGGAGTGTGAGTTCCTCCAAGAAGAAAAATGGTCCTCCAATTGTCGTCGCAATGATCACGAGCGAGAAGATTATTTGCAAATATTTATCTCCTTTTCTCTTGTCATCTCCGGCACCAAATGCAGCCTTTCCCTTCGTTTCGGCTTCAGATCTTTTCCTGATCTTCGGAACTTTTCTTGCACCTTTCAGTTTTCTGTAAAAGAAAACTACTGAGATGGCTATTTGTCTGTCGGCCCGCAGATCTTAAAAACTACTGATGCTAGAGGGCTGCAAATTGGTATGTTGATCGTCCACCCCCAAATCATCTAACATGCCAAATTGCAGCTTTCTTGCCTCTGTAGTTTTTACTTTAAGGTTAACGTTACCCATGACCATGCGTCTAACAACGATATAGGACAGGCCACCACCCGATCGGTGTTACATTTTCATGGGCCGCGGTTCGTGCAGCATTATACCGAGACGACCGGAAGGTAGATCTATTTTCGGCGGTCTTGATTATACGCTGTACAGGAAATTCGACTGCGCCGGAGAAACTTCGGCTCATATTTTACATGTTTATACTCTCGTAATTAACTTTCGTTTCTAATTTCTTATGGAGTCAGCTGATGTTGACAGATTACGCTGCTTCGCCATTTATGAATTTGTGTCAAATATTACCCATTAAAGCCATTTCATTTTCGTAGAAAGGTTCCCTTCTAACTTTAACTGCCTACATACGTCACTATGGTTTCTCAAGTGGGAATAATGTGTGAAACTTTGACTTATACTCGTATGTAATGTCTGTATGTCTGTAAAACAAACCCTGATTGCCATAACTGAACAATCTATGAACCTGATGGCCGACCAGTATATGTTAGAGCTCTCTCTCTCTCCTCTCTCTCTCTCTCTCTCTCTCTCTCTCTTTGTTTTTATGTCTGTGTGTGTAAAAATTAGCCACACGTCGGCCCAATTTAAAACATCTGCGAAGAGAGAGAGAGAGAGAGAGAGAGAGAGAGAGAGAGAGAGATAAAAAATATGATATCAAGCAATTCGGCTCATTTATTTATATATATATATATATATATATATATATTATATATATATATCTATATATATATATATATATATGCGTGTTTGTATGTTTATATGTGAATGTATGTACATATACATACATACACTCACAGATATTTTTGTGTGTATTTTAGTCGGATAATATCTTGCATGGCTGACCAACGCAGAAAGCCGAACCCCGTCGGACAAAGCCATCAGAGGCTGATGTTTGGGGTAAACAACTTGATCCCGAAATCTCGAGACACCAAACAGAAGCATCAAGCTGTCTTGTCCTTCCGCTCGAAGTAGTATAATATAATAAAATAAAATAAAATAATGTTAAGAGTTCTTTAATGTATATTCAAGAGACATTAGAATACTTGGGTTAGAATGCAGTGAAGATTCTAGTTTGTTGATAATAGATTTCTTGGGTTAAATACACTGAAGATGCTTGTTTGTTTGTTATTTATTTTCGGTTCATTTGACGAATAGCTAAAGAATTCTCGCTTGAAATACGTTAAAGTAAAGTTTGCCGTCATTACCACATTAATTACTCGCTATACTGCTAGCGAATGGTCATAGAAATCTGGTTTTAGAAAACTGTTTAAAAGCAACGACCAATTTATTTCGAGATTTTAAGCGCGACACCCTTCGCGAATTGCCATCACTTCCGTCGTCAAAAGCGACTGGATATCCTCGCAAAAAAGCTCCTTTCTGTTACTATTTTCTACTTATTGCGATCGTTCACTTTCGACGTGGCGCCCTAATCGTCCCGAAACTGCGTTCAGCTCGGAGGAACGTTTACGTTTAAAGCGCATTTCGCTAAACCTCCTCCTCCTCCTACTGTGCTCTCGTCGTCCAGGAAATAGAAATGCTTTCTCCGCAAACAGGACCGTTTAGAGCTTTCACGGCGGGAGAACGACACGGCTATTTCTTGAAGGAAATTGCCCCGCGATGTGAATTCTTCTTCTTCTTCTTCTTCTTCTTCTTCTTCTTCTTCTTCTTCTTCTTCTTCTTCGTCACCGAGAGACGAGACGCATAACGAGGATGGTAACGAAGCGTGTCTGTCCTCGAGAACTTTCATGAATTCATGATGTGATTTCTACGTCTTTAATTTGGTCTTTAATTTGCCTGAGCTTCAGTGAATATTAATTGTGAATATTATGAAGGTTTAAAAGTCTTATTTCTTTTCAAGTTGCCTGATCTTCAGTGAATGTTAAATGTGAATTTTATGAACAATTAATAGCCTTGATTTGGTCTTCAACTTGCCTTATCTTCTGTGAATATTAAATGTGAATATTATGAACAATTTATAGTCTTTATTTGGTCTTTAAGTTGCCTTATCTTCAGTGAATATTAACTAAGAATATCATGAACAATTAATAGTCTTAATTTTGTCTTCAAGATGCCTAATGTTCAGTGAATATTAAATGTGAATATTGCGACCATTTAATAGTCTTAAATTCGTCTTCAAGTTGCCTAATCTTCAGTGAATATTAAAAGTGAATATTATAAACAACTAATAGCCTTGATTTGGTCTTTAGTTTATCTTCAGTGAATATAACTAAGAATATTATGAACAATTAATAGTCTTGATTTGGTCTTTAATTTGCCTTATCTTCAGTGAATATTAAATGTGAATATTATGATGATCTAATAGTCTTAATCTGTCTTCAAGTTGCCGAATCTTCATTGAATAGTAAATGTGAATATTATGATTTAATAGTCATACTTTGTATTCAAGTTGCCTTATCTTCAGTGAATATTAAATGTGAATATTATGAAGATTTAATAGTCTTAAATTTGTCTTCAAGTTGCCTAATCTTCATTGAATATCAAATGTGAATGTTATGAACAATTAATAGTCTTTATTTGGTATTTAATTTGCCTTATTTTCAGTGAGAATTAATGGTGAATATTATGATCAATTAATAGTATCAATTTGGTCTTTAATGTACCTTATCTTCAGTGACTATTAGATTTGAATAATATGAACATTAAGTCTTCATTTCTTCTCTGTATCCAATGAGATCCTGAAATACACTGTTATGCTGTCATCTTCCGGCATTGCCTTCCTTTGCATTATTATACTTTCCGATATTCATGAGTTTCTGAGAGGTTCCAATACTACTTTAAATGGTAATGTACTATTGCCTGAGTCTCCCCGACTTATATTACTGTTTATGTATATTGTGTTTGTCTTTATCATTTCATGTTTTTTTGTTTATTTGTTTTGCATTTGTCATTGAGATTTAGATCAGTTTTGTTGTAGCCTATTTGGGTGGTCTTCCTGATAAATATTTCATCCATAATAATAATAATAATAATAATAATAATAATAATAATAATAATAATAATAGAATATATTAGAAAGAAGGAGGAAAATGGATAAGTATGAAGACCTGAAAACAGGAATAAGAAGGATATGGGATATGCCAGTGGAAATTGTACCCATAATCATAGGAACACTAGGAGGTACGATCCCAAGATCCCTGAAAAGGAACCTGGAAAAACTAGATGCTGGAGTAGCCTCAGGACTCATGCAGAAGAGTGTGCTCCTAGAAACAGCGCACATAGTGAGAAAAGTGATGGACTCCTATAGAATGCAACCCGGAACCCCACAGTATAAAAACCACCCAATCGAATAGCATGACTGTGATAAACCAACAAAATGAATAATAATAATAATAATATAGCACTCATATTCTGACGAATAGAGGAGAAATAGTAAAGACCCATTTTATATAGCCATTTTTAAAAACTAGATTAATATAAGGATACAGAATTCTTTGGGTTTACGTTGAACCCTTCGGGAGAAGAAATGTATGTTAAATACCAAAACAGTTTTAAGTATTCAAGAGGATTTACAAATGTTTAGCCCTGTTTTGGTATCTCTCCTAACTCTTCAATTGTGTTGGATTCCTGGTACGTATTTTTGCCCCTTTGTAATCCTCATCTGTCATTTATACCAAGTTTCTTCGTAAACTCATTTTGATATTTCCTCAGTCTGCTAAGTAAAGGACAATAAGTCGAAAGGCCTTGCAGTACTCCGTCGTTTGTCTGTCCTTCGTGGAAAAATAAGAGACGGGGTGTATAGGTCCTGACCGGTTTCGACTTTATTTCCGAGCCATTGACTTGGAAATAAAGTCGAAACCGCCCAGGACCTATACGCCTCGTTCATTATTTTGCACATGTGGATATGTATGATAAGTATATATGCATTTATGTGTATATATATATGCATGTATAAAGCATGCGGCTGTGCATGTAATAGCTACCCACTTTGCGAGTTCATTCCCCCCAGCATGCTAATGAGACCCCGAAGAGGCCGTTACGTGCAAAATCCCGGCCGGCATTACGTCATAACCGTTACGGGAAGCGTCCAAGCGGGACCTCCATCTCCTTCCTCTCTCTCTTGAGGAGGCGGTCCTCCAGGTCCTCCCGAAGATATTCGTTTTTCATAGAACCTTCCGCACGGTTTGATAACCATCCAATTTCCGTGATAGCAAAGGGTTTCCGCTCCTCAGAGGCAATAAGAGGTTCCCAGGACTCTCCTTTCATAAATTGAAGCCTTTAACTGCGCGTTTGGCCTCGACTGGATTACATGGACTACTGTCTCGGGAAGAGGCTCTCCTCCTCCTCCTCCTCCTCCTCCTCTTTTTCTTCTTCTTTTTGTATGTCTTACTCCGGTTGAAGCCTAGTCTATCTCAATTTATCTATCTGCTTTTCCCTTTACTTCTTCAGTCACCGCCCTCTTTTTTTTCTTCTTCTTGTCCATCTCATTTTCTCATATCAACGCTCTCTCTCTCTCTCTCTCTCTCTCTCTCTCTCTCTCTCTCTCTCGTATAAAGAGATTTGATTCAATCGTTTCGCGTCGAAATGTCCTATTCGGATTAGGCCTACATTCCCTAGAATGTTGAACGAAAATGTATCTCAGTTGATGGCTAAATGATAGGATATTCTTTAGCCTCATTCTCATCATCCTTGGAGTTTTCACGGTCTATTAATACTCTAAATAAGGAAGGATGAGGTTTCAGAACTGGCTTGAGGATAAATTTGAAATGGGCCTCCTGTAGGATGAATTAGTTTAACCAAGCCACTGAGTCACGTTGACGGATCTCGTCAAGTTCTCTCGAAGGATTTGTCAGTTCGTGATTGGCGAAAAATCGAAGGAGGCCAAGTTCAAGTAGGTGGACAGCTAAGTAAAGGAGAGACCAATAGCCATGGGTGAAAAGTCGAAAATCGACGCAAAAGTGCTGGCAATGTTAGCCGTAGATATCGTTAGATCAGTGACTCGACTGCCTAGCTTGAACCAAACTGCACAAGTCACGGATGAAGTAACTATTGTTGTCGTCGTCTCTTCAGCTCTGATGCGTAATGATGTCAATAACATTCTTGATTAAGAATTAATGATGATTTACAGGTGTTTTCAGTCGAGTAGGAACTTCGACTGTCCACATTTCGCTTCGTGGTGGTGATATCCCAGATTCATTTCCTTTAGTGATATTTAAATAACAGGCCTAGCTGGGTCTCCCAAACATGCCGTTTAGTGAAAGAGCCTAAGATTTAATCATTTTGGCCTACTCGAGGAGTAAGCCTACAAACTACTTTGTTGTTATTTTTTGGGGGGTTGGGTGGGTGGGGGGGTGGCGCGTAGGAACGCCTAAAATTTTAGGATAGTATATTTATCATTTATTTATGAGAATGAAAATATAAAAGAATAATTTTGACCGTAGATTTTAGCACGCGCCCCAAATAAGCTGGAGATCGGATCAAGGAAATTATGGAAATTGTCAGTGTTTATTATTTCACTCTATATTGAATTACTGAACGATTAAAAATAATAGTTGAAATTGAGTAGTACCAATTAAATAGAAATAAATGGCTGATTCCTTTCAATAGATTTGAGAAGGGACACATCTAGTGCATATATTATTTGTGGAGGATCTTTTAAGATTTTTTTATTCGTTTTAACCTTTCGTATTTGTAACCATTTAAAGAAACATAATTTTCTCCTCAAAAATCGAGAATCTCAGTGGTAATTGAGGATAAGCAAATATACGTATAAACATCTTCCTCTGAGTTTTTCCTTCTTTAATTTAATATGACTGGTTTTCTTCATCCAATATTTCACTTTTGATTTGATATCGCATATTACAATATTTTACTCGAGTAAAATATTACAATATTTTACTCGAAGGGCAAGGCGTCCATTTTAAGACCACTGAGTTGATTAACAGCTCTCCTAGGGCTGGCCAGAAGGATTAGAAACTTTGACGTGGATAGGAACCAGTTGTTTACTCTACAATGGAACCAACAGATTAATGTGGAATCCAAACCACATTGTATCGAGACATTTATTTCTAATGACCAGAAATAAATTCCAATGATTCCACTACGGCCCAGCTGGGAGCGAACTCTAGCTACCAAACTGGTAGGCGAGCATGTAACCCACTCGTCTAACAAGGAACCAGAAACACAGCCATCTTGAAAAACGCCCATTTTCTTAAAAAAAAAAAAAAAAAAAAAAAAAACATTTCACAAAAAAAAAAAAAAATTACTACGGGCAGAGAATATCTATTCACTTTTGGAACTATATGCTACCAAAATCACTGTATTACTCGTTTTCGAGTACAAAAAGGTTTTCCGAATCTTTCCAAATGTACTGTTTAGCTGAAGAATTTATTGTGGGAGTTTCACTGCATAATTATCTAATTTGGAGATTTTTGGCGGCTGGCTCTTTTTCCATCTGGGACAAGTAGCGATACAATTTACTGATACAATTTTTAATTGATAGGATGAAGTAGTTTACAAGTTTTGAAAATTGTATTCGATTTTATTACCATTCGTTTATCTATTTTTTTATTTGTTTATTTGTTTTTTTATAGAATTTGGAGAAATTCTGCTACAAGCTCATAACCCATGTATACTTAAGTTTTGAGTTTACTATGTACAGTGATGCTCAAATCTCATGCGACATGATTCCATAGGATTTCGTTCAAAATTCATTAACTGGCAACCTAGCATGTTCCATATTTATCTATTATTTCAATGCGGAAACGCGATTATTGCATACAATATGGACATAATATGTTTCATAAGAGTGAAATATGTCATATATGTCAAAACTGTAAGAAAATGTCACGTGTAGCAAATTTCAGAAAAAACTCTTTCGAAATATTTTCAAAACTTTCGTTCACATATCGCTGAAGCATTTGACCAAATTGAAGTCGTCATCAAGCATAAATTCAAATGTTAAATAAAAAAGAAACGAAAAAAAATTGTCATAACATTAATAATGCTTCCAAAGCTAACATAAAATTTGAACTAGTCCTATTTGATTGCTTCTACACCTCAGTGCTGAAAAAAATGTAAATATGTATATACAAAAGTAGAATGCGCCCACCGATATCAACGTGTGAGGGGAGCGTGTGTGACATATCATTAGTGTTGGTGCAACAATAACCACTCGGTGTAACATAAGTAGGTCTACACTGAGTAGCGACAATGAAATTATTTTAAAAACACTTACTTTATATGTGTTAGATGAATATTTGGATTTTCATACATAATTAATTGTTATAATTCTTAAATATAAAAAAAATTATGGCATACTTGCAAATATTCGCCTATGCAATTATTCCTTTATCAAAGCCAAGATATTGTTCCTAGGCCTAGGTGTTAGATTTCTTTACTCTACAACTAACAATCACATCTCTCTATTAACAATTTCTAGCCAGAAAGCAAATGAGGTTATCTACACATTCTTGTTCTTCAAGTGACCTTATGAAAGATACCTTATGAAAGAATAAATTATACACCAAAAGCGAGGAGAAGGACTTTTAAGAAAATAATATTTTAAACCAGTTGAAAAACAAGTGTTCCATACGCTTTGATATTAATACTTATGATATTTCGATTAATAGTCATCTTCTCCATATAATCAAAATCATCATCTTTTATTCCTCAAAGAATAGGTAATCTCTACAGATAAAAACATTAGTAACATTACATCTTATAAGGCTTAGATTAGTCTTTTAGGCCTATAAATCATTTTGCAACATATAGGCAGCTTAAACGCAGCCTAAAACTTCAACATTCAAAGAAAACTGGCTGTAATTCATATCCCTATTGCATTCGTCAAAAAACAGATAATCTCTCCAAATAAATTCATTAATAACAGATTATATCTCAGAAGGTTTAGGTTATTTTTGTAGGCCTATAAAACATTTAGCAACATACAGGCAGCTTAAACACAGCCGAAAGCTTCAACATTCAAAGAAAACTTGTTTTAATTATATTCCTACGTTGAAAATGTTGTTATGACTGTTGAGCTTATTAGGTCGACTGTTATAATGCAACAGACGTAGTTATGTTGACCAGTCCGAGGAGCATGTAAAGTGAGTTTTCATTGATGGCACAGCTAACCTTATCACACCGCACTTTGAACTTAGCAGCGTAAAAAAAGAAAATCAGTTCAAATCACACAGATTACGAATTATACCAATGCATAAAAGGGATCATATTTATATAACCATAAGGAAAATAGGGCTAGCTGTGAATTCGCAAACTTTTCGATATGTATGACATTAGAAAAATAAGTATAACACTACTTGGTAACATCACGTTGAGTCTGAGAATCTGGACGATATAAAATGAATCATGTCGCATGAGATTTGAGCCCCACTGTACTTCTAAATATTCTTCTCTTCTGGATGTGTATGTGCATGTGTATGTGTACGTGAGTATAGGGAGGCGGGGGTGTTGTTGTGAGTTAGGCTATAACTGCGTCTTCTGACGAAAGAAAAGACGTCAGCTTTATCCTCATCAGAATCTTGTTTTTCTCCGTAGGGGGGCTAGTGCCGTCGGTGCACCTCACGGGGTGCACTGTAGGCATTACTGAAGGTTCTTTGCAGCGTCCCTGACGTCCTTAGCTCCAAACACTCAATTTCCTTTCTAGCGCTGGATGACTTCATATGTCCCCAGTGCCAGGCCTTTGGCCTCAACTCAAAATTCATTTCCATTCGTTATGAGGAGAATGGTAATGTCTTCCAACAACCCAAATATGAAAAGAGTTAGTCGTGTTTTTACTTCATTTCTTTGTCTGTTTATCTGTACGTATTACGAGCTCAGACTACTGAAGGGAAGGGGACGAAGGTCTAGAGGAAACCAGGGACTATTTTCCACCCTACCAAACGGAAACAGTAGCGTCAGATATATTTCTGTTGACTCCGGAAGTCCTGTTCGTTTTGAACCCTTTTCTCGTTTGCTTTGGCTGTTCAGCTGATTGTTATTGTTTACTTTTAATCTTTTTTTTTCTTCTGGTGGGGGTTGGAGTAGGGTCTGGGTTTCCGGGTGCGTACTGGAGTTTGTTTGTTCGTTTTTTTTTGTGGCCGGATGCTGAGCACAATTGTGATTACGACTGCAGTCTCGGTGGACGCGTGCCTTTGTCCAGGATCTGCGTGCCTGAAAGAGCTATTGCTCTTATGCAAGCAGCCTTGTGGAGTCTGGCGTATTGTCACCTATAATTAAAATCCCAGCGAAGGCAGTGGAAAGGATTGTAAAATACATACACGCACTCACACATTATATATATATATATATATATATATATATATATATATATATATATATATTATGCAAAAGCCGCAGAAACTTTCAAATATGGAAAAGACAGAGCGCCGAGTACTTTGGTGCATATACACACCATAAGGAGTCAGGCCTAGGCCTACCTACCACCAAGCGTTTTTAACGGCAAGCAAGCAACGCTCGGCGTCTTTTAAAACAAACCGACCACAGAAAATGGTAGCCAACTAAACCAAGTAATTTCTCGCTACTTCAGAGAGAATTAATAGTTAAGGGTACTACCATTGTGTTAAAGGCCTCTGACGCTACCTTTACATGTCTAAAACTGAGTCTGTGATGGCATAGACAGTATCCCACAGGCCTACCTACAAAAATATCATAATGACGGATAAAACACAGTAATTATCATTATACATCCAGGTAGCACGTCTAAAGGACAAGACTTGGTGACACATCAGTAACCTATAGCCTAGTAGACCAGTAGGCCTACAAACTACTAACCATTTTCGATAACGAGCGAGATCTTTTACTTTATAAAATACGATATATGTGAGATGAATGATGTTCTGATTTCAAAGCGGAAATCGCCATTATGTGCCACGATAATATGCTGGAAATAAGAGAAATATTACCAGACGGCGAGTCTACCGCTGACATTGATGATACAATGAAATTCAGTCTGCAATGCTTACCCGTGTATTGTTATTAATCAAGTTTTCTCTTGAAGAATTCTCGTGCCCACTTATGTCATCATACACTGCGCAGTGCATCACAGTCTGGTAATACGTTAAAAATATCGCATGACACACTAAACGGTTCTAGTGGTGGCCATTAAGTAGTAGTAGTCAAATAGGTCGGTGGTGGCCGCTAGCAGGTGCTCTAGCCCTGAACGTACTGAGTCTAAATATTTCTGTCATTTTTGCTTAATGAAACCGCGTTCTGTTGAGAGACACGTCCTAAAACCTTAAACACAATAATGAAGACAGATTAAACATTCAGGTTTGGGGTTGGGGAGGGCGAGGTTTCATCAGCTATAATCCCGGATTTTCCTTGCTCTCTGTACATCCGGCTTCAATATCTCCCATTCCTTCCCTCTTTCTTTTATAATTACTATCATTATTTTTCTGTTTAGGTTATTTCTGCTCGTCTTAATTTTTTCCATTATGAAATAAATTAGCCCATTAAAGCCCAACGGCAGGATATCCTGCCAAGAAATTTAAAGTTTTATCAAATATACAAGGAAGTTCAGAGAACCGCTGGCTATTACGATATAAGAAACAAGTCCAATCTTGTTTAGTGTGGTCAAATATTTTATTTTCTTATATTATATGATTAATTTACCTATATTCTCGTCACTTGTATATATATATATATATATATATATATATATATATATATTATATATATATATATATATATATATATATATATATATATATATATATATATATACAGACGGGTGGACAGATGAAAAAAAAAAAAAAAACAGAATATAGTTAATAAATGTCACAAGTGATTGTGATTATTTTGATAAGGACAATTCACCGATGATTGAATAAATTTAGAATTTAAATTTGAAATTTAAGCGAGCGTGGAAGTCAGTGTTGTGGAAATATGGCTACGTTGCGCCAAATATAAGCCTAGTGATATTTTAAACGTGAGTGAGTGAAAAGGTTAGGCTCAGTTGCAGCACCACCTTGCAGAAAAATGTAAGTCTTCTTCATACAATACGCGTTTTATAGATGAATACGTTTGAATGCAATGCTATAAGGATGAACCTCTTGAATTATAAAGCAGTGTACGTCGTTTTGAAAGGAGACAATAATAAAATGTTTTAGCGGGACAGGAAGTATTGCCGGGAATAGATTTACGCCTTGTCTGGATATATATTTATCAATATTTTCCGAAAATCTTTGCATATGTTTGACTCAAAACTCCTTCGTAAAACTGCACACTTGCAGTAATAGGCTCATATAGATTCATATGCACACGTGTATGTGAGCATAATAGTTTCGACATTTCCACATTTGGACACAAATGCATCGTCCATACTCTTTCTCTCGCTGTGCAACCACTCCAACTCCTTATTTTTATTGCCTGAAGTTCTCAATTGTTGAATGTGCCCCAGTGCTCGGTTTGACATCCAAAAAATTGTAAACCATTTTCGCAAATCTTTACATCAACGGTATTTTTAGGAGGAAGCAGACACAATAATTCGAGCCATGACTGAACATCGACATGCAATCAGAGAGGTTTCCTCCATCTCCATGGAAGAGCAAACTGCTTCGTCTGAAAACCGTTAAGACCCCGTCCGCCTGCAAATGGAACTCTCCCTCGTTTTTGATAGCGGGCTTAATGCATTTCCTTTGAGCTTCCCTTCTACGTACTTATGGCCGTTTAGAGGCCCTTGGGGGTTTCCTGCCCTATGCAGTGGTTATCCTGTAGGCTTATGCCGCAGAATCTGATCTTCCTGGCATCGAAGCACTGGAACAAACCTCGTGTGGTTGGTTCCTTCTGCAACTAGGTCTAGTGATGTTATCTGTGTAATCAACATTTGTTGTTACATTTTTATATAACAATTCCCTTATCATTATCAAAATGTAAGGTAGGATACCTTTTAGGCATAATGTTATTTTCTGCAACATATTTACATGAAAGGATGTGAGGCGTATAGGCCTATTACTACAGTTAAAGCGTGATAAGATTTTTTTTAATAGGAAGCTAAATTAAATAACTTTTAACAGAGTCGTATTTACAATCTGCGTTTTTTTTATTTAGTTCATTGCGGCTTTATTCATGGAAAACGGCTCTGGGTCTATTTTGGCCAATGACCTATCGGCCTAATAATCCGTGACCCATCAGTGGCATTTACTAAGCGTATTTTCCAATCTAAAACACTCGCATTGAACAATATAATTTATTATAAATTGTAATAGCGAACAAAGTAACGATTTCTGAGCTTGGTTGCAACACCTGTCATGTTTTTTAATGAAAATCTTAATCCCTCCATTTCTGAAAAGGGAAACTGTAATTGTCTGGAATAATTGGAAAAGTCTTTGATGCCCGGCGGGAAATAAATGATTAACCACTAATGCCTGACGGCGTCAGGATGGCTGGTTTAGGTGAAGTTTAATTATCAGATTTGACAGTTCTATAATAATATTTGATATATGGACTGTACTTGCACTAATCATTTTCTGTAAAATAAAACTATTGTGCCGGCTTTGTCTCTCCGTCCGCCCTCAAACCTTAAAACTTACTGAGACTAGAGGGCTGCAAATTGGTATGTTGATCATCCACCCTCCAATCATCAAACATACCAAATTGCAGCCGGCTAGGCTCAGTAGTTTTTTATTATTATTAATATTATGTAAGGTTAATTTTTAGATATAATCGTGCGTCTGGCAACGATATAGGCTAGGCCACCACCGGGCCAAGGCTTGAAGTTTCATGGGCCGCGTCTCATACAGCATTATACACTGTACAGAAAACTCGATTTCGCCGAAGAAACTTAGGTAAATGTTTTACTTGTTTTTTTAAGAAAAAAATTATAGATATCTTTCAGAAAATATATATATTTTTTTTTACTGGGAGGCACTTTCTTCTTCGTCGTCGCGTTTTCCCCTTCTCTTCTTATTTCCTTTCCTTTCTTTTCCATTTTTTGAAAAATGTTTGCAAAAGACAGGACACAAAGGAACGATGTTAACTAACCTTTGACCTTTTACAGAACTGGACCAATTTGAGCAGCAGTATTTTGTTGATTATAAGAAAGACTGACACAAATGAACATCATTTTACGTCTTCCAGAGAGAAAATGTACGAAAATGAGCCTTCAGATGTTACAAAATGTCTCTGGTCAATAAATGTGTTCTATGACAGAATTAATTAATAAAAATCCACAGTTATGTATTTGAGCAAGACTGTATTTATCAAACTACAAAAAAAGAATACGGCAGTCTTTCCCTCATACATAACTGTGGATTTTAGTTTTCTGTAAAAGAAAATGATTGAAATGGCTTTGTCTGTCCGTCCGCACTTTTTGTGTCCTGCCTCAGATCTTCAAAACTACTGAGGCTAGAGGGCTCCATATTGGTATGTTGATCACCTACCCTCCAATCATCAAACATACCAAACTGCAGCCCTCTAGCCTCAGTAGCTTTGTATCTTAAGGTTAACAATAGCCATGATCGTTCATCTGGCAACGCTATGGGACAGGCCACCGCCAGGCCGTGGCTAGAAGCTTCATGGGCCGTGGCTCTTACAGAAAAATTACATATCATTTCATCATAGTATCATAACGCACCATAAGTGACAGACTTTAAATAATTTGGATGAAACCAGCAGACATTAGCTAAAAACTGAAAGTGGTGACTAGAACGATAGACTAAAACCAGTGGCGTTGGCGGGGTCACCCACCCGAGAACAAACCAAACTTCCCTTATTCCCCATCGCACCAAAAATGTCGGGTTTCCCTCCCACTCTCCTCCGTTATTTCCACACTATTGCATTTTCTCTGTGAGGTCCCTTCTTCTTTTTCCCCGGCCCGGAGATAATAGCCAAAACGATCAGTCAGCCAGCGAGGCAAATTGCCAGGGAAGCCAGGAATGTTAGACCTGTTCGCTTTACTTTTTATTGCTCAATTACTCTTTCATTGCTCTGGGAGCATTAAACGTGTTGCAGGCCTCACATGCGGATTTTGGAAATTCCGATTTTTATATATTTTTTTTCCCCCACCGACACAGAGGCAAACGCGAATTGACTCCAATTTGTGAATTAGGGGGGAAATATAACTGATGTTCACACCGAGAAAAATCGCATCGATTGTATATAATCATTCCAAGAGACTACAGTAGAAATGAGTCTATTGTTTTTAGACACAGAAGGCTAAGGACACTTGAGTGAATGGCTTCGCAGGTTGACTCCGGGGGGGCCGCTGGTAAATACTGATTTAAGCAAATTACAAGAAATTAACGTTAAATGCTTTGAAAGTTGCCTGAGAAGTGAAAATAACCAATTACCTCTTCCTACAAAGTACACAAAACCATCTGAGACATAACTCTGATATATCAGCTAGCCATTGCAGATTATTTTTTGTTTATTGCAAAAAGGCAAAATAAAAAAAAAATAAAAAGATGGAAAGTATTCACGAATTCCGAGTCATTTGGTTTGCGAAGTTCAATAACTCATTCCAGTGCAGGTACCGAGGTTACAGGAACATGATTCTTTTCACTGTTAACTCGCAAAAGACCTACAGATTTCATGGGCCGATTCTGCAGATAGTTACTATATTTATCATTTCAGTAGATAAAACCTATCCACATGGAACAAGCACATTAAAGGGGCCACTGACTTGAAATTCAAGCTTTCAAAAGAATGTTAGTTTCAACCTCCTACCATAGACCCAACACTGCAGCAGTAACTGACCATGATACAGAGCCAGTGATATATTCATAGCCCTAAGGGAGACGCGAACCCGCGACATCATAGGGGTATGTCAAGACACTAACCACTGTACCGTCGGACCAGCTGTCAGGTCCAAATTATGTTAGTGTGAGTAACCAAAGTAACACCTGCGAGGTTTCATTCCTGTTACGCCTTTCAAACCTTTTCTTACTGTCAGTTTCCCTTTCAGCGGAGAATGACCTCATAGGCCCAGAGCTTGGCTTTTGGCCAAAATTCTATAGTATTCCAAATCCTCTAGGGGGCAAATTAATATGACCAAATAGTCGGCACTGACATTACACTGCTCACTCTAAGCTTCAGATTAAAAATAAATCCTATCTGTATTCGCTTTCGCTGTTGACTACGTAAGATATTCAATAACTAATTTCAGGGTTTTAGGAGCCTCCTAGGACCCTTAAGAAACCTTAACACCACACAACCCCCCTTCTTTTCCCCCGTGGAACAAAACACAAAAAACTGTAAATAATGAATGAAGTGCTTGAAGAATCCTCTCATGCGGCAGTGGGGAAGCTTCAAGGCCGAAATCCATGCGTGTGTTGTGTGATAGATTACTATCACTCTAGGTACCATATGCACACGCTCTTTATATCCTTTGATTCTTCTGTTAGAAACTTTCCTCTTGGCAAATGAAAAGAGAAGTTTCCGGTGCTTCAAGAGTAAAGACGCGTTTCTGTTTCGTCATCTTGTATTGCCTATTACTTGTCTGTATTCCAATTTTCGTTTCCTTTATTATTGTTATTCCAATTACCGACATTCCTCGCATTTCATCGTGTTGATTTTAATGAAGACGGTACCAACAAACATGCTGTTGAGATGAGAAAGGTGCTAAGAATATCTTATCCTTTCATCATCTTGGCATTTCTAGAACTTGAAAAGGGTTAGAAATTAAAAAAAAAAAAAACATCCATTTTCCTGGGTCCTTTTTTTCTCTCCACCTTTAAAATTCCTGTGAGCTCCACAATGAAAAATTAGTTATTTCTTTCAAAGACAACGGGGAATGGGACGGGATCCCACGCCCCTTTTATGAACGTACCCTAAAAAAAAGGGGCGGGCCGAGATAGGGGAAGGCGGAGCTTGATATGGAAAAATGAAGTTAGAGGTCTTTGTTTTACTGACAGGTCATTTCGGATTAAGATTAACTATAAGAATTGCGTCTAAAACAATTAACCAGCATGTTAGATTTTGTCTTATGATGACCGAAAGAGAAGAAGAGTGTTTTTCAATTTCAGAGCGGAATGGAAGACTTCTGTGCCAACGCGTTCCGGAAATGAAATGTTTGCTTGCTCTCATACTCTGCTTGAAAATGTTGGTTACGTAACCACGCTTGATCAATAGCTAGCATCTAGAATCGTCTGCCTTTGTCGGAATCATTAAAAGGAGAAAGAAAACTGGGGGACTGCTATGAAAAAGATGGTTCCGGATTCTTTCAGATCAGTTCATTCTCAGATTTGTTGACGTAATTAATTGGATGGGGTTTTTGCTTTAACGTCTAATACCATCTCTCTCTCTCTCTCTCTCTCTCTCTCTCTCTCTCTCTCTCTCTCTCTCTCTCTCTCTCTTTTCAGTGACCTCGTCTTAGAGAATATAAATATAGCCACGACGTCGTTTCTCTGGGACTGAATAATTACTTGTCTCGAAAACTTCTCCCGTCCAATATTCTTGATAATCTAATTATCCGCACTGGTCTATTTCTGGACACGTGAGAATCTCAATTACAACGGGGAGGACTTTTTACATTTGTCCACAAGGGGTTTGCCGTTGATTGTGTCACCGAGAGGAGCTGTGTACTCAAGGCACGATGTATACCTTCATCTCGTGGCTCCCTATTTAGTTTTCTGTAAAAGAAAGCTACTGACATGGCTATTTGTCCGTCCGTCCGCGCTTTTTCTGTCCGCCCTCAGATCTTGAAAACTACTGGGGCTAGAGGGTTGCGAACTGGTATGTTGATCATCCACCCTCCAGTCATCAAATATACCAAATTGCATCCCTCTAACATCGGTAGTTTTTTATCTTATTTAAGGTTAAAGTTAGCCATGATCGTGCGTCCACCAGCGCTATAGGACAGGCCGTCACATGGCCGCGGCTGAGATTTTCATGGGCCACGGCTGAGAGTTTCATACAGCATTATACGCTGTGCAGAAAACGTATTTTTTACTTGTTTGTTTGAGAGCCAGAGCCTCTTTGGAGGAATTTTCCTTTCCCAGTGGCTCCGTTGTTTAGTAGGGAACCAGAGCCAAACAAGATATGTACTCTTGCCGTGGCTCTTGTTTGGTGTTGACTCATAACTACTCAGTATACATACTCTTCTTTAGGTGGCTCTCTTCTTCAGTGTTTGGCCCATCGTTAGTCAATATACATACTCAAGATACAAACTCCTTTTTCTGTGGTTATTTTGTTCGGTTTGAGACTTAGTTACTCGGCATTCAAGATCTGCACCCCACGAGTCTTTTGTCAGATAGTGGTTCATACCCACCTAGGATACGTACTCCTCCTGGCTTGTGACTCAGATTAACCCAGGTACATGCCAGTGTACCCTTTGGTTGAAACCAAAGCTCACTCGTCAGTCAGTCGCCACAGACCGTGAAGATATGGTACTAACCTTGGCAAAGGCTCTTTTGTATTCACAAAGCAATGGCGTTGAACTACGCATAATACTTTTTCTTATTTCTCTCTTTTTACTCCTTGGCTCTCGAGTGTCATTTGCTACCTTTTGTCGCATGAACCAGACCCCTAAGGCTGCATGCAATTTCCGCTTACTCGGGGAGTAAGCTTACAAACTATTTTGTTGTTGTTGTTATAGCTGCCGTTATTCTTGTTGGGGTTTAGGAAAGGTCTCTGGGAGAGCATAAAAAAGTCTGAAAATGTGTTTTGTGTAGAGTTTATACACGAATTTTAGGATAGGATATTTATGATTCATTTATTTGAATGAAAATGTAAAAAATAAATAAACAATTAAATAAAATATATAGAGTATTTATTTTAATTCTCGTTGGTGAAGCAGCACGCTATTTGACTGTAGATTCTAGCACGCACCCCGAGTAAGCTAGAGGTAGGATCCCGCCTTGTTAGTCATGTTCTTATGCCAAACACCTTTTTTCATTCGGGCTTTTGGCGTCATTACTAGGAGACAAAACCTCGAACCAGGTCGCTCCAACAATAGAACCAACTGTGCTACCAACATAACCACTGGAGGCTTCAATAATTTTGTTGCTGTGAAAATATGTTGTTGTTACTCTGCCAGTTCGATTTTTTACACGATTTTGATTTTTTTAAATCCTTAGATATTTACAGAGACTTTATGAATCTTTTTTCTAAATTACACAGACATACGTATGCGTGTACATACACACACCCATATAATGCGTGTGTATAGTAATAATAATAATATATATACATATATATATGTGTGTATAATAGTGTATATATATATATTATATATATATATATATATATATATATATATATATATATATATATATATATATATTATAAAATGACCGTTATGTCTGTCCGTCCGTCTGTCATTCAATCACGGCCAAACGGCTGGTCCGATGGACATGAAACATGGCAGAGTTATAGTTAGGACCCCTAAGATGGTTTATATTGGGGTTTCATCCTACACACACACACACACACACACACACACCCCTCCTAAGGGGTGAGAAGAGATTCCCTGAAACGGACCTGGTTCTACCCGTGAAACGGGGCTGGCTGTGCCCGTAGATTTCTAGTATATATAATGTATGTTTAGGTCCTGAAGGCGTTGTCCTTCGTTCAAAGTCTAGAATTTGGGAATGACGCTACAAGCCTTGTCCATTACAACGTTGGAATTAAAGCATGGAATTGCATTTAGTAAAATAATTAAATATGCTAATCATATTACAAATGCAGCTATTGATAGTTACAGTACTCGACTATTGTGGCTAATGTGATAACGAGACGCAGCGAAGATAATAATGATCACGAAGATAAGTCAAAGAAAGTGCCGATAATAGTGATAATAATATTTTGAGTGACGTCATCATCACAGCAGTAGTAGAAGTATAAAATAAGCCGGAGTGGTAATTATCGTAGTCTGTGATGGGGGTCATTATTTAGAATAATGGGGACGAGCTAATTGAGGATGAGTAGTAAACCTGTCGTCCTACGCTGTAGGATCTCTCATTTATTCTTCTTCTCTTCTTCTTCTTCTTTTTAGTATTATTACTATTATTATTATTATAATCATTATTATTGTTGTTATTATTATTAAGCGGTAGACCCTTTTTGAAGCGTTAACACGAATGATACCTTGCTGCCATGTTTTTAAACGAACGTTTTATTATTATTATTATTATTATTATTATTATTATTATTATTATTATTATTATTATTATTATTAAGGGGTAGACCCTTTTTTAGCAAGTTATGTTAAAACGAATGGTAGGATGCTGCCTTTTCTTTAAACGATCGTTTTGTTATTATTATTATTATTTTTTTTTTTATTTTTTTTTTATTTTTTTTTTTTTACACTATCACAGTCCTCCAATTCGACTGGGTGGTATAGTGTGGGGTTCCGGGTTGCATCCTGCCTCCTTAGGAGTCCATCACTTTTCTTACTATGTGCGCCGTTTCTAGATCACACTCTTCTGCATGAGTCCTGGAGCTACTTCAGCCTCTAGTTTTTCTAGATTCCTTTTCAGGGATCTTGGGATCGTGCCTAGTGCTCCTATGATTATGGGTACGATTTCCACTGGCATATCCCATATTCTTATTTCTATTTTCAGATCTTGATACTTATCCAATTTTTCCCTCTCTTTCTCTTCAACTCTGGTGTCCCCCCCATGGTATTGCGACATCAATGAGTGATACTTTCTTCTTGACCTTGTCAATCAACGTCACGTCTGGTCGTTTGCAACGTATCACCCTATCCGTTCTGATACCATAGTCCAGAGGATCTTTGCCTGATCGTTTTCTATCACTCCTTCAGTTGGTGCTCGTACCACTTATTACTGAAAGGTAGCTGATGTTTCTTGCACAGGCTCCAGTGGAGGGCTTTTGCTACTGAATCATGCCTCTTTTTGTACTGGTTCTGTGCAAGTGCCGGGCATTCACTTGCTATGTGGTTTATGGTTTCACTTTTCGTATTGCACTTCCTACATATGGGAGAGATGTTTATTTCCGTCTATCGTTCTTTGAACATATCTGGTTCTTAGGGCCTGATCTTGTGCCGCTGTTATCATTCCTTCAGTTTCCTTCTTTAGCTCTCCCCTCTGTAGCCATTGCCATGTGTCATCGCTGGCTAGTTCTTTAGTCTGTCTCATGTATTGTCCGTGCATTGGTTTGTTGTGCCAGTCCTCTGTTCTTTCTCCTCTTTCTCCTGTCTGGTATATTTCTGGGTCTTCGTCTGCTTTTATTAGTCCTTCTTCCCATGCACTCTTTAGCCACTCGTCTTCACTGGTTTTCAGATATTGCCCCAGTGCTCTGTTTTCGATGTTGACGCAGTCCTCTATACTTAGTAGTCCTCTCCCTCCTTCCCTTGTGTTATGTATAGTCTGTCCGTATTTGCTCTTGGGTGTAGTGCTTTGTGTATTGTCATATGTTTCCTGGTTTTCTGATCTATGCTGCGAAGTTCTGCCTTCGTCCATTCACTATTCCTGCGCTGTATCTGATTACTGGCACTGCCCAGTTGTTTATGGCTTTTATCATATTTCCGGCGTTGAGTTTTGACTTGAGTATCGCCTTGAGTCTCTGCATATATTCTTTCCTGATCGTGTCCTTCATCTCTTTGGTGTTTTATATCTCCTCCTTCCATTATTCCCAGGTATTTTGTTTGTATCCTGTCTCATCTATGTGTTTGATGTTGCTCCCATCTGGTAGCTTTTTCCCTTCAGTTCTCGTTACTTTGCCTTTTTGTATGTTGACTAAGGCGCATTTTTCTATCCAAACTCCATCCTGATGTCCCCAGATACAATCCTTATAGTCTGGATTAGGGTATCTATTTCCTTGATGCTCTTACCATACAGCTTGATGTCGTCCATGAACATCAGATGGTTGATTCTGTTGCCTCTTTTCTTGAGTTGGTACCCGGCATCCATCTTCTGTAGTACTTTTGTCATGGAATCATGGCCTACTACGCAAGAGTAGTGGGGACAGTGAGTCGCCCTGGAAGATCCCTCTCCTGCTGAATTAACCTCTGCTAGTCTTATTCCAGAGATTGTAAGTATTGTATTCCCAATTGCGCATTGTATTTTTGAGAAGCTGATGGTATTTTCCTCTGCCCCATATATTTTCAGGCATTCTATTAGCCATGTGTGTAGGTATCGATGTCGAAGGCTTTCTTATAGTCTATCCATTGCCATGCTTAGGTTGGTTTTTTTCCTTCTCCTACTGTTCTTCATTACCATTTTGTCTATAGGAGCTGGTCTTTTGTGCCCCTACACTTCCTTCTGCAGCCTTTTCTGTTGGTGGGGGATGGTGTTTGTCTCCTCTAGGTAGTTGTATAGCCTTCACTGATGATACCTGTTAGTAACTTCCACATTATTGGTAGGCAGGTGATAGGCCTGTAGTTACTGGCTATATTTCCCTTACTCTTGTCTTTTTGTACTAAGGATGTTCTTCCTGTGGTCATCCATTTGGGTGCTTGGTGATTTGAGATACAATGCTGGAGTTGTTCTGCTATTCGTGGGTGTAGGGCCTTGAAGTTTTTGAGCCAGTATCCATGGACTTCATCGGGACCTGGGGCTTTCCAGTTTGGCATTTTCTTTAGTTGGTGTCTGACTGTGTCTGTCGTGATGTCTGTGAATCTTTGTTTTATTCTCTCTGTTTCTTCTTCCTGACTTCCTGGAGCCATGTTGCATGTTTGTTGTGTGATACGGATTGCTCCATATGTTTTCCCAGAGTCTCTTACTTGTTCGGCTTCGGGAATTTCTGGGTGGTTGTCTTCCCCTCTTAGTTGGCTGTATAGTCTTTTCTGGTTGGTTCCGAATAGTTTGTTCGTTGGTATCCTTATTCCTGTTCATGTACCGTTGGATCTTATGTGCTTTGGCCTAAGCCTCTGTTTTACATCTTCTATTGTGTTGTTTAATCCCCTTTCTTGTACTTTGTAAACATTTATTTTATTATTATTATTATTATTATTATTATTATTATTATTATTATTATTATTATTATTATTATTATTATTATTATTATATTTACTCAAAAACAAATAGTCATATGTAACAATCATAATATATCAAGAAAATAGAAGGAAGAAAATCATGATGGAACAGCAACTAAGACAACATGAAATTAGTTTATATAATGATTTGGTCGAAAACTGATAGATCAGATATTAATGGAAAATAATGCTGTAGGCCTACTTTTCTGGCACAATTACCTCGGCTGACGCAGAGAGAAAGAGGAAAATGTACATAGGGAGAGAGAGAGAGAGAGAGAAGAAAGGCTAATTACTCTACAGAAGCCTTCCTATTGCCATATCGACTCCAAGTAAATCTGTGTTATGGTTCGTCGACTTGCCCGTAGTGAGGTAATTAGTGAGAAAATTAGCAGTTACGGTCTTTTGAAACTTCATAAAAACCAGTAGATTATCGGGTAATGAATCCGGTATGGTAAAAATGTGGGCAGCTTGTAATCAATGCCCAGATAAATACAGATAATGGTATATGTCTAGATTAATCGTGCTATCAGGAATCTAGATTAATCTTGCTATCAGGAATATAGATTAATCTTGCTATCTGGAATCT
>NC_087211.1:52337687-52347687 GCF_015104395.2 Macrobrachium nipponense | reverse complement strand
TTGATCCTCAACCGCGGTGTAAGAAATAGGCCTACTTGCAAAGGATGAATGCTTATTGATATACCCATGAGCGTCATAAGCAACATTATAACAGAAAAGAAAGCTCCCAATGCGAAGATTAACAGCTCTCCTAGGGCTGGCCCCGAAGGATTAGATATTTTTACGTGGCTAAGAACCAAAACGGGACCTACAGCTTATTGTGGGATCCGAGCCACATCGAGAAATGAATTTTTATCACCAGAAACAAAAATTCCTCTGGTTCCGAGTTGACAGCGCGGGGAATTGAACCCGAACCCTGAGATCGGTAGTCGAGCATTTAACCGACTCGTCCAACGAGGAACTAAAACCTATAACTAATATAACCAGATTAAGTAGGCGCCTTTTACTCTATAAGAGATTTCTTAGTATCCGTCTAAACCGTCATCTCAGTTAAATGTCAGACTTTCTGTTATAACGAAACAGATTTTTAAGGATTAAAAAGGGAAGCTACATTGGAATAATATTATCCCCATGTTTCGTTGGTTACATTGGTGTGACCCAAGAGGAACTGGTAAACAACTAATATGGCCCAATTGCAGAAAACAGATGATGCAGAAACAGCAATTACAATCAACCGTATTTCAAGTGAGTCCATTTCACAACATTATTATTAATTATCATTATTATTATTCAGAAGATGAACCCTATTCACATGGAACAAGCCCACCACCAAAGGGGCCGCTGACTTGAAATTCAAGCATCCAAAGAATATTATGGTGTTCATGTGTATTTCTGGTCCCGTTGCTGAATAACCACTGGTTCCATGCAACGCTAAAACACCATACAAACAAACAAACAAAAGGTAATTGGAAATACAGATTCTTCATCATCTGGGCTGATTAAAACTTCTAATAATGTTAATGATAATCCGAGGATTACTGATTTCCAAGAAGTAAATGAGGGAAAATGTGATTCGCTATTCTTTACAAAGAGGCCTGAAAGAAAGAGGAGTTCTTCCGCTAAGCTTAACAGGAAAATGACTGAAAAAATACCTGTAAAAGAAAGTCGGCTGATCTATTGATCGGGCGGATGACTGGATATTGCTTCATTCTTTAATAACCTCTCTCTCTCTCTCTCTCTCTCTCTCTCTCTCTCTCTCTCTCTCTCTCTCTCTCTCTCTGAAAATCAGACCGCATCTATCATCCACGCATTCAAATAAATGAAGAGAACTGAAGATAGAAGCATTCCTGAGAGGATATAGCTATTAGAGGAAAGAGCGGGAATGCATCTTGATAGCCACTTAACCTTCAAATGCGGCGCTTCCGAAGAGAACACAATAAATTACAGCACGAAAATTGCGGCCTCGTCGTAAGTTGCTGAAAACGTTTAACGTTGAAAGCTCCTTGAGTTTCATGGTAACAGCTTTTACTGCCGGTTTATACTTTGCCACAGTATGTATGTGTATATAAATAAATAAATATATATATATATATATATATATATATATATATATATATATATATATATATATATATATATATATATATATATAAAGGTTTTTTGCCTCAGTAAATGTCCGAACAGGACCGAAAGTACTTGGCTATCTCGCTTTTTCATTTTTCCTTCGTGGCAAAAAACCTTTATTTAAATATATATATAATATACATATATATATATATATATATATATATATATATATATACTCTGACTAAGAATAAATCGGCAGTAAAAGCTGTTACCATGAAACTCAAGGAGGTTTCAACATTGTTATATTTTTTAATCAGACCAAATGTTGAAGAATCTGTTTTGCCAATTACCTTTTGTTTTTGTTTTTTTGTTTGTATGATGTTTTTACGTTGCATGGAACCAGTGGTTATTCAGCAACGAGACCAACGGCTCTACGTGACTTCCGAACCACGTCGAGAGTGAACTTCTATCACCAGAAATACACATGAACCCCATAATATTCTTTGGAAGCTTGAATTTCAAGTCAGTGGCCCCTGTGGTGGTGGTGCTTGTTCCATGTGAATAGGGTTCATCTTCTGGATAATAATAATGATAATTAATAATAATGTTGGGAAAAGGACTTTCACTTGAAATACGGTTGATTGTAATTGATGTTTCGTTTCTGCATCATCTGTGTTCTGCAATTGGTTCATATTAGTTGTTACCAGTTACTCTTGGGGTCACACCAATGTAACCAATGAAACATGTGGATAATATTATACCAATGTGATTTCCTTTTAGAATGAAGAAAACCATAATCAAACAGCCTGTTTAACCGTCCTAATCCTTAAATATCTGTTCCATTATAACAGAAAGTCTGACATTTAACTGAGATGATGGTTTAGACTGACACTAAGAAATCTTTCAGAGAGAGAGAGAGAGAGAGAGAGAGAGAGGAGAGAGAGAGAGAGAGAAGCAATGTCCTGTAATATATCGAAAGGAAGATTTTATCTCTCTCTCTCTCTCTCTCTCTCTCTCTCTCTCTCTCTCTCTCCTCATACACTCATGTGTAATATATATATATATATATATATATATATATATATATATATATATATATATATATATGTGTGTGTGTGTGTGTGTGTGTGTGTGTTGTGTGTGTGTGTGTGTGTGGTGTGTGTATGTGTTTGTGTGTATGTATGTATGTATATGCGTGTGTGATATAAATAAACATTATATTTACTATACATATATATAAACTTACATACATATATATATATATATATATATATATATATATATATTATATATATACATATATATTATTTCCCTTTCTTTCGACAGGGGAAAAAAAGACGGGCGATGAGATGTGGACAGGGTAGAAAGAGAGGAGAGAGAGAAGAGAGAGAGAGAGAGAGAGAGAGAGAGAGAGAAACAGGGTGGAAGGACAGAGGAAGGAGAGAGAGAGAGAGAGAGAGAGAGAGAGAGAGAGAGAACCATCAAACACCTAAAGCACCACGTAGTTAAAGTCTTCTAATCTGGAAAGCATCCATCGCGGAAAACGAGAGAAGAACGCAATTATTCCGAACCATTCTTTTTCCTTCTTCTTCTTCTTCTTCTTCTTCTTCTTCTTCTTTCTTCTTCTTCTTCCTTTCAAGCGGAGGATAGTTGTCAAATGTGGGATCAGTGCCTCGTGGTTTATGCAAATGGCAGCTGTTAGTATTCTCCCTTGGTCTTCTTCCCACACAGCTCCTGTCCTTCCATCTCACTCTGGCTCAATAAAAATGGAGATTGGATGTCGTCATGACGTTGAGAGGGGGGAGGGGGTTTGGGGGTCGTCTTCCCTCGACCCTCTGGGAGTCAAGAATGAAATGATATCTCCACGCTGACATCTTTCAGTTAAGATTAATTAGCCTCAGACGGAGAAAGTTTCAAGTGTTTATTTCGACTTTTCTTGCGAATGCATTTAAGTGATATTTAGGACATCTGGGAAAAAACAAGTAAAAAAAATGCGCGGAAGTTTCTTCGGTGCAGTCGAGTTTACTGTACAGCTTATAATGCTGTACGAAGCTCTTAACCACGGTCCATGAAATTCTCAGCCGTCAATGGTGGCATGGCCATATATCGTTGCCAGATGCACGATCATAGCTACTCTAGCCTTAAATAAAATAAAAACCCCTTAGGCAGGAAGGCTGTAATTTGGTATGCTTTATGATTGGAGGGTGGATGATCAACATGCCGATTTGCAGCCCTCTAGCCTCAGTAGGTTTTAAGATCTGAGGGCGGACAGAAAAGTGCGGACAGAAAAAGTGCGGACGGACAGGCAAAGCCGACGCAATAGTTTTCTTTTTACAGTAAACTAAAACGTAACGCACTTTGCAGAAGAGCGTAGCGTTCCGGTAACGAAAACGGTTTCGCGTTACCTCCAAATAAATGATTTGTGCGAAACGAACTTTCGAGAATATCAGGCGAGCCGCAGCAGCGACACTGGATATCCCCGAATGCGATCAAATAACCGCGACCTCTCGTGCCGCGCGGCCGATGTCGTTGAGCTCCCAATACAGCTTCGAATATTTGGGAGATTTTCATTTCTGTATCTTGCGGTGCTCGGGACAGAAAGTCCATTTGCAAAGGGGATGAGAGTACCGCGATGAGAGTAACTGCTGCGTAGAAATGACGGGTAAAAGGAGAACGTAAATTGAAATAGACTGAGAAACGTTGGGCTTAAGTTTGCATAACGTCTCCTTTGTCTTTGTCAGTGATACTGCCTCACTTTTGCAGTGAAGTGCATGAAAATATTTGATGCTTGGATATACATAGGCACGTATGACCGCCGTTAATGACCCGCTGTGATTTTTAAATTTCAGATACCGAAGATCATCAGGCAAGAATTGATTTCCTTACAATTCTAGATCATTAGTTCCATTGTTGGAAAAATTAACCACCTTTAGTTTCCTGTAAACGAACACTATTGTGCTGGTTTCCTCTGTCCGTGCGCCCTTTTTTTCTGTCCGCAATTTTCCGTCTACCCTCAGATTTTAAAAACTACTGATGCTAAAGGGTTGCAAATTCGGATGTTGATCATCCACCCTCCAATCATCAAACACACCAAATTGCAGCCCTCTAGCCTCAGTATTTCTGATTTTATTTCAAGGTTAAAGTTAGCCATAATCTTACGTCTGGCAGCTTATCCGTACCAACAACAAGGGAATTACTGGGCCGTTGGTGAAAGTTTCATAGACCTCGGCTAAAAGTTTCATGGTCCGTGGCTGAGGGTTTCACACAGCATAATATGCTATACAGAAAAATCGGCGCATCTTTTTCTCAAGCAGCCATTATGGTGAGGGTGGGGGTGGGGATGGGGTCGCTGGGTGACGATTTAAAAAAAAATCACATTACATAGCTTTCACTAAATTGTTACGAGACATACAGGTAGACGAGCCATTATGGAGTGAAGTCGAGAGAGGTACAAGTGGCCTGTCGTGGACCTCTGGAAGGCTCAAACTAACCAACGGAGAGGAATGTTCGAGTAATATGCGGAAGGAAAAATATGTGCAACTTCCAGCTAATATAGAGCGAGTTTATGCGCGTCGTTCGAGGTCAAGGACCAGACGAGAACACAAGCTGTCAAAAAGAGAGAGAGAGAGAGAGATGGGGGGGGGGGGGGGGGGGGGGTGGGGGGGTGGGGGGGGGGGGGAGGGGGGGGGGGGAGGGCGGGGGGGAACGAAATTTGTGTCATAAAATATTCGCGATGCTTAAGGAAGGAAGGAAAGAGAACGTCTCCTTGCGAAGGGACATGAAAAGAGATCCGCTCCATAGGGAAGAGAGCGTCGTTTCCATGACGGAGAGCGGTATGAGGGCAAAACCTTCAGGATTTGAGGAGCCCTTTCTCAAAGCCCCCACACCCCCCCTTTCCCCCTTCCCCCCACCCCTCGTATCCTCCAGAACTCCAATTTATTTCGCAGTAAAAAAAATGTTCTTAAGTTTCTTCGGCCTAATCGAAGTTTAAATCTGTATATGAAACTCTCAACCCGTGGTGGCCCAAGTTGATGCGGAGCCAGACGCACGATCATGGCTAATTTTAACCTTAAATAAAGTACAACCTACCTGAGCTCGAGAGCTGCAACTTGGTATGTTTGATGACTGAAGTGTGGATGATCAACATACCAATTTGCAGTCCTCTAGTCTCAGTAGTATTAAAGATCTAAGGGCGGACAGAAAAAATGCGGACGGACACAGAAAAGCTAATAGAGAACAAATCTACAAGTTTGTGTCCCTGTGAAACGAAGAAAGATGGTTATAGTTTTTCATAAGGTTTCATAAACGTGTTTCATACAGGTGTCATTGACGTAAACAAAGTGCATAAAGAGAACAATTAACTGTGGGTCAAAAAACAACTACTCTAACCTATTAAATTTCCTTCATTGTGTAAGAGGAATTATGAATATTATCGATTGATGATGGCCTGTAAGTGATGTCAGGTGTTAGAGACAGTTACAGACAAACAGATGAACGGAGTAAGTCATACAGAGAGAGAGAGAGAGAGAGAGAGAGAGAGAGAGAGAGAGAGAGAGAGGAAACTAGACTCTTCTTGGATCTCCTAATATGACAGGAATTTCATCACTTAATTGTGGCACCGCAAACCTCACCTTCCGGTCCAATTCCCCAACCGTGGTCCTCAGATAAATCAGATTTTCCCGGGGCCTTGGCCGACGAGGAAAGATTCCATAAAGACAGAAAGGATTCCTCCGAAATGTAAGTTGACTCGATTATCTGTCGCCTCCTGGAGGATATCGCACGTCAGATTTTACCAAGGAATTATTGTTGGTTTTGATGAGTGAAGGTGTGTGAGAAAGTGCCCACGTACGAGAGAGCTTACATAAGGAACAATGCCCCAAATACGAAATAGGGGGCACAATACCTACGTACGAAAGAGAGACCTTACATAAGGAACAATGCTCACATACGATAGAGAGACCTTACATAAGGATCAATGCCCACATACGAAAAAGAGAGCTCACATAAGGATCAATGCCAACATACGAAAAAGAGATCTTACATAGGAATCAATGCCCACGTACGAAAAAGAGAGCTTACATAAGGAACAATGTTCACATACGATAGAGAGCTTACATAAGGATCAATGCCCATATACGAAAGAGAGAGCTTACATAAGGAACAATGCCCACGTACGAAAGAGAGAGCTTACATGAGGAACAATGCTCACATACGATAGAGAGAGCTTAAAAAGGAACAATGCCCACATATGAAAGAGAGAGCTTAAAAAGGAACAATGCCCATATACGAAAGAGAGAGAGAGAGAGAGAGAGAGAGAGAGAGAGAGGTGACGGTTTAGAATCGCGTATAAACACCAGATCATAAACACAATTTAATTCCGTGCGGTGAGTTCAGTGTGGTCTTTTGTCCAATAAAAAACGCGAATATCGCCGTTTGAAATAACGTTCGAGCTTTCATGCCCCCCGCTATTTCCATATGGAAAGGCCAGACAGACGAACCGCTGAAAAAAAACAAACAGAACGGGTAGAAGGAATAAAAGCGACGAGAGAAACGCAATATTTGGTCCGATCTTACCCATTCTGAGTGGAGCAAGAAAACAAAAACAAAACAAAAAATCTGAATTTGGGGATCAAATGCAGCGCGGGAAATGAGAGAGACGAGCGACGGTGCAGTTCTTTATCTTATGTCTTGCTTTTGCTTCCATGTTGTCTATGTCTCTGCTTTTGTTTGTTTATCTCTCTCTCTCTCTCTCTCTCTCTCTCTCTCTCTCTCTCTCTCTCTCTCTCTTGATGTATATTATTATCAACTAAAAATTAATTCCGAGGTAGAGCGAATTGGATATTAAAGGATATTTGAAGCTTAATGCATATATATTTGTATGTATATATATTTATATGTATATAGATATATATATATATATATATATATATATATATATATATATATATAAAAGAGAGAGAGAGAGAGAGAGAGAGAGAGAGAGAGAGAGAGAGGAAAGTCAGATTTAGGTAACGAACGTCTTTTTTTTTTTTTACTTGCCTGGAATAATAACGATGCAAAGAAAAAGATAAAACAATTGAGAAAAGAATTCAAGCCGAACAGAAACGTTCAAAAGCGTCATTATGAGCGAACAACCCATTTTCAGATTGAAGGCTTCGCATCAGCTGGAACAAGACATATACCATTATTTTACAGATACCTTTATTTTTTTCCCCAACTCCGCTGGAGATCTTCCCCCGCATCGATGGTGCATTTGCTCGCTTTGCAATTCAAATGAGACCATTTTGTTTACACGTCCGCTAAGCCCCTTCTCAGCCTTTCCCCTTTGTTTACACGATGCCTTTCCGTCCCTTCCTCGATATTATTTTGATGTGGTGCGATGCGCATCGCTGCAGACACCGAATCCGGCTCTGTAACGTTACGATGCGATGCGCGTCTGTTTTTGAAAGAAGGGTGCCGCAACTTTTTGTAGTCTGTCTGGTGATGATATTTCTTGACGCGGATATTCAATTATTTTTTATTTCTCTTGATAAGTTTGTTAAAAGCTTGCAATATTTTTCAATTTCGGTATTATTATTATTATTATTATTATTATTATTATTATTATTATTATTATTATTATTATTATTATTATTATTATTATTATTATTATTTGGAAGAAGACCACTCTTTTAAACAAATTCTATCGAATAGAATGGCACCGAATTCAGCTAATTAATCTTATATGTTATCTTTTCTATTTTCCTTATTGCTTCTAAATAATGCAGCATTATTTAGATTTCTCCCAATATGGGCATTGGCCACTTATTAAGAAGTACCGCTGAGCCAGAGAAGCGTGCAATAAAGAAAAAGGATAAGATAAAATAATAATTAATTTGTTGAATTCTGCCTCTTAATTATTTTTTTTTTTTTCAAAACATTAACCCTATTCATACGGAACAATCCCGCATGGTTCATTTGAAAGATGAAACAGAAGGTAATGGGAAATACACAAAGAGGAGATAATAATAATAATAATAATAATAATAATAATAATAATAATAATAATAATAATAATAATAATAGCTGTTTCAATTTATACAGATCCTTCTCTATTCTTCTTAATATCTTGTTTTCATCAGCTTGTGTCAAGTTTCCAAAGGATATAATAAGTTATCTTGGTATTTCAGTTATATTACCCTCTAGAAATCAGATGCACCGGCTACACGCTGATGAAAAGGTATTAAGAGCAATAGAGAAGATTCTGTATATATTGAATGCCGTAGAAAGAGCCATTATTTGCAGGGTCACTGCTCTTAGAGAAGGTCTCCTTTCTAATAACAATAATAACAATAATGAAATTTCCTCGATGACTTTCCACTCTAATAACTTGAAGGTCTTTGCAGCGTCCCTTCTTAAGGCTCATATAGTAGATTCACATCAAGCGTCCATTTGATGTCTAGGCCAGTCCCTTACGACGCTCCTGATTGGCTGTTGATAAGCCACTCACAGGGCTGGAAACTCTCAGTCTCTCGAGAGAGTTCACATGGGTAGGATCTATGTTCCACTTTTTTTCAGGAAAGGTGGAACATACATCCTGCATATGTGAACTCTCTCGAGAGACTGAGTGTTTCCAGCCCTGCGATTGGCTTATCAACAGCCAATCAGGAGCGTCGTAAGGGACTGGCCTAGACATCAATTGCAGGGTTGATGTGAATCTACTATAGCGGCAACCTCTTTCATTCCTTTTACTGTATCTCTGTTCATATTCTCTTTCTTCCATCTGACTTTCCCCCACTCGTGCAATTGTTCCATCGTTTTCAAACCTTCTTACTGTCAATTTCCCTTTCAGTGCCAAATGACCACATAGGTCCCAGTGCTTGGCCTTTGGCCTACATTTGATTCTCTTAGAATGGATATCATATTGGAGGTTCGTACAGTAAAAGCATCTGATGATCTGTCGAGTTTCAGATAAAGACTTCTTGAGAAACACAAGTAAACAATTTCATTTGAAATAGCAACCAGTGCAGACACGCATTTTCACAACTTTTGCAATTGACATCAGGTTTGCTGGTCGGTATTTGAACTGGTAACCGCCAAAGAATGCTACTATCTGTAGCATATAAGTTATCAAGATCATCTGTGGGTCATGGGTGTAAGGCACGCAACCGCATCCTTGAATTGAAAATGAAGTGAGAGAAGAAATACTGGAACTGTCGATGTCTGTCGGTTTTAGTTCTCTGGAAAGAAAACTATTGTGGCGACTTTGTCTGTCCGTCCGCACTTTTTGCCGTCCGCCCTCAGATCTTACAAACTACTAACGCTAGAGGGTTGCAAATTGCTATGTTGATCATCCACCTACCAATCATCAAACATACCAAATTGTAGCCCATAGCCTCAGTAGTTTTCATTTTATTACGTTTAAGTTAGCCATAGTCGTGCGTCTGGCAACAATATCGGCCAGGCCACCACCAGGCCGTGGCTAAAGTTTCATGGACCACGCCGTCATACAGCATAATAGCGAGACGACCGAAAGATAGACATATTTTCGGTGGTCTTGATTATACAATGTACA